>NW_026968815.1:900000-1043432 GCF_028390025.1 Pseudophryne corroboree
ACTGGTGCGGGCTCCTGCAAGAGAGCCCCAGCGTCATGCAGTGGATTTGGCAGAAGCAGAGGACGATCTCTGCTCCTGCGATCTTGAAGAGGCTACAGACCTCTTCCCTCTTTTCCTTCCTCTACCTGCAAAGAAAGGGGAATCTTAACTTCTTGCATATCTATTGGGCCGAAATGACTGCGTCAGATAATGATGCGTCTTCATCCGTTGAGAGGGAACATAGGGCAAGAAGGATGACTTACCTGCGGGAGCTGCCGAGATCAAATTAACTAGGCCGTCGCCAAACAAGGATTCACCTTCATAGGGAAGAGACTCCCTTTCTTCTTGGAGTCAGCATCAGCATTCCCTTGGTGAATCCACAATGCCCTCCTATCCGAGACTGCCATGAAATTGGCCCGTGAGCACTTGTGCCCGGTGTAGGATTTTTAAATATGTGTAGTTTACTGTATGCAAGGGTTTAAAACCTTTTAGGAACTGAGCTCTAAGGTGTATTACATGTAGTTTAAAAAAAACAAAAAAGGTTTATTTTATGGCAGTAGTTTCCAAACTGGGGTTCTTGCACTGGTAGCATAGTTTGGTGGTCCAGGACCAATTAAAATTATTTATACTTTATTAAATTGGCAAAACCATTCCCTCACAACATAACTGAACCTGAGGATGACATGCTATAAACACAATTTACTTAATTTTATATTTTTTTCTGAATTTCTCAATAAAAAAAACTTTGGCCTAGGGGTGCCGTGAAACAAATTTTGATACTCTAGGGCAGGGGTGTCAAACCCATGGGCCGCATGCCGCCCCCAATGCATCCTTTTGTGGCCCACAGGCCGGGGTCCGGCAGGGGTCCGACAGGGGTCCTTTTGTGGCCCGATCACCTTGCTTAGAGCGAGGGCAGGAGAGTGCAGCCAGAGTCTTTGCTTTCTATGTGCGGCACCATCTTCCCGAAGAGATCACCGGGAAGATAGTGCCCCTTCCACTGGCTACAGCACAGGTATACTGGGGTGGGGTAGCAAACTGGGGGCCCCAATGGGCCCCTCCAGCAGTCCCTCTACCAAAACACGTCTTTTGGTGGTTTTGCTGTGTTGTTATAACTACATGGTGACGATACTGTAGCACAGAGATTTTCAACCATTTACAACTCACGTCACACAAAACAAGATTTAAATATTGACAAGGCACACTGAAATATAATGGTGATGCATGGTGCAGTATCGTGTCCTAGGATGTCATGTCGCAGCTTCTCCATAGGTAACGCCTGAACAGGCCCGGTGACAGGGGGGACAAAGGGGACACTTGTTCAGGGCTCCAAGTATTAAGAACAGAAATAATGGGGCCACAGTGCCAATATTGCTTTTTAAAGTGTATCCACCAACTGCTCAATTTAAGCAGGAAAACAATTAACAGGCCAACTAAACCCTCCCCCCTCCTTTTACCCCATCACTTTGTCCAGTCCCTGTGGTCCATACTGTATTGCCATTATTATGCATTTTGCTGTGCTGGCCCTTTTCTGAATGTCCCTGCCACCGCCACCGAAGAGCTGGATAGCCCAGTATGAAAACCACCTGCCGGCCTCACTGACGGTCCGTGTCAAAGGCTCCATTTTTTTTTAAAGATCCCTCTGCCAAGTTAAGGGGGGGTTGAGGGGGCCCCAGAGATATCAGTGTACTGGGCCCCGAGATTTCTGTTTCTGGCCCTGACCCTCAGGGGCGTATCTACCCCTTGGCCAGGATGGCACTTGCCAGGGGCACCATCCAGCTGTGCCAACCGTGGCTAAGGGATAGAGTTCTGCAGTCTCGAAAGGGCGCTATGGCAATCAGCGTGGGACTGACCAATTAGACGGTGAGGGAAGGATACTGAAATTGTCCCAACCCTGTTACAGTTTGAAACGCCCCTCAACTGCTGTCCACTGCTTCACTCCTAGCTCTGCCCCTTTGAAATTATTAATCCCTACCCCCCGGTAGGCGGAGTTCTCCAGGCCCATACTCAGGAGTCACCACTGCTGTACATTATGTGCCGGTTGTAGAGGCAGAGCGGGGAACATCAGAGAATGCCACAAATTACACAGTGGGCAAGGAGATGGCTGGAGACAGCTGCACAGCCATGCCTTGCAAGTTCGAGAGAGCTGTTGAATTTCAGCAGTCCGTGACAGTTAGTGTCGAGGAGGGGGGGATTTGTGCATGTGTGCTATCAGTGTGTGTGTGGGGGGGGGTGGGGGGGTTGAGGATGTGTGTGACTGTGAGGGAGCTGTCAGTGTCAGTGGGGAGAGGAGCAGGAGGGAGTTGTCAGTGTGTGGAAGTGATGAGAGTTGTCAGTACTGGGGAAATGTGTGTGTGTGTGTGTGTGTGTGTGTGTGTACTAGATTTAGGAGTGTGTGTTTGTGAGAGGTTTCAGTTGGGGAATTAGAGTTTATACAGTAATTAAATGTTTTCATATTGAGAACTACATCTCCCAGCATATACAGTGTGCTGGGGATGCTAACAAGCTTTATTTAAAAGTTTAAAAAACATTGCTTTTATGACTGCAATGGTTAAAAAGGGAGAGCTATAAATCAATTTATCAGTGAATGATCGCAGTTTGAGCTGTTACATTTTACTGAACCACCTATCCCTCCACACTCACTACCTGTCCTCAGGATACATTTACCATCCCGGCAGACGGTATACCGGCGGTCATTTGACCGATGTTGGAATCCTGACACCACTTGGGAGACTGGTGCCGGCACACAGACAGCCAACATCCCGAAGGCGAGTATTGGAGGGAGGGTTAGGACCGGGGGAGGGGGTGTTAGGGAAGGCACTAGGAGGGGGGGGGGGGGTTAGTCCTAGCTGCCACCCCCTGAGGGTTAGCCCTATCCGCCACCCCCCCAGAGGGTTAGGATTAGGATTAGGTATCATGTGACTGCTGGAATCCCGAGCGCCGGATGCCATACCCAACCCCCTTTACTTTTTCAGGCATTTCTATCTCTCCTCTCTCTATGGTGTTCCGATTGCCCACTTTCCCTTGTGCTTTTCTCTCTCTCTCCTTTGTTTAGAGCATCAGTTTCTGTAGTCCACTTTATCCTTATTTTTTCCTGTGTTTCACTATCTCTCTGATGTAATGAGGATGTATGGTCTAGAGGGATCAGTAATGCATTGTACTGTATAGAGGCGTCAGGGATGTAGCGTAGGGTATAGAGGCATCAGGGATGTAGCGTAGGTTATAGAGGCATCAGGAATGTAGCGTAGGGAATAGAGGCATCAGGGATGTAGCGTAGGGTATAGAGGCGTCAGGGATGTAGCATAGGGAATAGAGGCGTCAGGGATGTAGCGTAGGGAATAGAGGCGTCAGGGATTTAGCTTAGGGAATATAGGCATCAGGGATGTACTAGCAGGTATATAGAGGTCAGTGTACTGTATAGAGGGGTCAGTAATGCAGTGATGGTTATAGAAAGGTCAGTGATGTAGTGTAGGGTATAGAGGGGTCAGTTATGTAGTGTGGGGTAAAGAGGGGTCAGTAAAGATACTAAGCTGAAGTACTTAGAACACTTCTTGAATTAAGACACAACCTGCAAGAAAAAGTATGCAATATGGGTGAAAAGGCAAATGTCAGAGGTCTGATACAAGTGACCAGCTCCACACCTTGCACCACATAGCGTTATGTTAAACTGGGATATGTTCTTTTTTGGTGTGTGTGTGTGTGTGTGTGTGTGTGTGGGGGGGGGGGGGGGGGGGGGTGCCAAAGGAAATTTTTGCCATTGGCCCCTTTGGTCTAGAACCAGCCCTGATCACAAAATATTTTTGTCTGAGCAGACTGGACACTGATCAGCGTTGGCTCATTCTCGGCCCCCCGCCCAGCCTCTGCTGCCAACAGACTGCTATTAGCTAGTTAACCTTCTGCCTTCCCTATCTATGACACAGACTGCTGCTAATGCTACCAGAATGTTCCCAGTGGCTTCACACCAACAGTGAATCCCAGCCGATGATGTAGGGCAGCGTGTGGGGGAGGGGGTCAGTTGCTGTGGCTCCAACATGGTAACCGCCAATGGACTGCAATGCTTTATCGAAAGGGGGGGCGCCAGTCCCTTACTTTGCCAGGGGCGCTTGGACCCCTAGCTACACCTCTGTTGACCCTAACCGATACCCCTAAACTAACCATAATTCCTGCAGTAAAAATCCATGTTTCTATGTATATAGGGGGTCATTCCGAGTTGATCGCTTGCTGCCGTTGTTCGCTGCGTAGCAATCAGTTGAAAAAAAATGGCTAATCTGTGCATGCGCATGCTCCGTAATGTGCATGCGCATCGTACGGGTACAAAGTCCATTGTGGTTTTGCACTAGTTCTAGCGATTATTCCAATCACAGAACAGGCCACAAGGAGATTGACAGAAAGAGGGCGTTTCTGGGTGTCAACTGACCGTTTTCAGGGAGTGCTTGGAAAAATGCAGGCGTGGCAGAAGAAATGCAGACGTGGCTGGGCATTCGCTGGATGGGTGTGTGACATCAAAAGCCGTCCCTCGGTTGTTAGAATCAACGCACACGAAGTGTAACTACAGTGCTGGTCTTATTTTGAAACGATTTTGCAGGCGCTCTGCTGCTCAAGTGTTCGCACTTCTCCAAAGTGAATATACACTCTCCAGTGGGCAGCGACAATGCGTTTGCATGGCTGCTAAAAACTGCTAGCGAGCTATCAACTCAGAATGACCCCCATAGTGTATTGCAAGAAAATATCTGTAAATCCAATGGTACCGTAAGTGCGGTATATACTCGCACTTCTTTGCGGGGTGAGAACATCTCCCCTAAGTGAAGTCAGCCCTATGAATAGAGTTTGTGTGATCCCTGTGCAGCAGTCACAGAAAGGGTTCATCTCTGCAGTTTGTCACTCAAATTACATTGCTGCATTTTTTCTAGAAGTGGATCTGAGAGCTGTTACCCGCAGACCAGCTACAATAATTATCCTGGGTACTCACTAGACCAGTGGTTCTCAAACTGCACCCTGGGGTGCCTCAGGACACTTGCAGGGGTGCCTTGGATTGGTGGTCCAGGACCAATTCAAAATATTTATAGTTAGTGTTATAGGCAAAACCAGTGCTGTTGGCTGGCAATCATAACATATGTGCACAAGCAGAAGCAAATCCTGTCCCCTACCAAAGGGCCAGTGCTAGGGTGTTTGGCGCCTCCCTGCAAACTATTAATTTGGGCCCTCTCTCCAATACTTAATAAAGGGACAGTGCGCTCCTTAAAAAAAGAAGGTGTGGTATCACAAGGAAGGGGCATGGCCACACAATAGCACCCCAAATCAAAATACGCCACACAGTAGCACTATCTTATTGTCATTACACCGCATGTAATATTAATAATAATAATAATAATACCCACAGTCGCAGTGCCCTTTATACACATAACCACCATATCAGTGCAGCTTACACACATAATGCCAACAGTAGCAGTGCCCCTTCTACACATGCCCACGGTGGCAATCCTTTACATGGCAAATATCAACCTGGTTTTGCCACTTTAAAAAACAAACAATAAAAAAAAAAAAAACAACAGGAAAAAACACAAAATCTCTCACTTTCTGATTCTCACACCCTATTACATTCCTCCCTATATATTTAAATGTTTCTATTACTGTATGTTCCCTCTTCCCTTCTCCAAACTATACACATCAACATTTTTTAGTATTTCCAGGTAAGTTTTGTGATGTAGGCCATGCACAATTTTAGTTGCCCTAATGTATTTACAGCCTTCTGGAGATATGGCTTCTGGAACTGAACACAGGATTCTAAATGTGGCTGTACCAAGGACCTATACAGTGGCATTACAGGTTGAGTATCCCTTATCCAAAATGCTTGGGACCAGAGGAATTTTGGATATCGGATTTTTCTGTATTTTGGAATAATTGCATACCATAACGAGATATTATGGTGATGGGACCTAAATCTAAGCACAGAATGCATTTATGTTTCATATATACCTTATACACACAGCCTGAAGGTCATTTTAGCCAATATTTTTTATAACTTTGTGCATTAAACAAAGTGTGTGTACATTCACAGAATTCATTCATGTGTCATATACACCTTATACACACAGTCTGAAGTTCATTTAATACAATATTTTTAATAACTTTGAGTATTAAACAAAGTTTGTGTACACTGAGCCATCAAAAAACAAAGGTTTCACTATCTCAGTCTCACTCAAAAAAGTCCGTATTTCGGAATATTCCGTATTTCGGAATATTTGGATATGGGATACTCAACCTGTATTACTTTTTTCTGCTACTGGTTCTTTAACCTATGCAAACAAGCATCTGACTTGCCTTTCCTATTGCTTTGTTACATTGCTCACCTGAAATAGTAATACTTAGATAGCTTTCCTCTTGCCATTATAATGCCCTTAATATTATAGTTAGCCTTTGCATTTTTGAGACGTGTATGATTTTGCATTTTTTGGCATTAAATGTTGCCATGTTCTTGACCATTCCTCTAGTCCAGGGGCAGAACTGCCAGAGACAACGGAGTCAGTTGCCGCCAGGCTCCAGCCCTAAAGGGGCTTCCTCCATTGCCCCCCGGCTGTTACGTGCCCTTCCTACTAAATAGACAAAGGCGCTACCAGCAGGGTCTCGCAGTTTGTACATTCCATGCCGTAACACCCTTCTTTCCACCTTTTTCAAGACCCAGCCCAGCAGCCTCGCCGCTGCCACCACCGCTAGCTGCAGCACTGCCAGCGGTGGGGTGCCCCTGCTTCTTCTCACACCACAGATAGCTGGGCAGCACTGCAACTGCCTGCCTGATTGCTCCGCCCCCTTCCGGCTCCCAAGCACCTCTGCTGCCCAGTGATCCAGGAGCCTGCTGCTAGGAAGAAGTGGCCGAGCTTCAGCAAGCGAGTCTGGACACTGGCGGAGGAAGCCATGATAACCAGATAATGGGGAGTGGAGAGCCAGTTCCAAGGTAATACTTTACACAGCTGGTTGAGATCCTGGTCGGTGGATATGGATTCCAAGAAAACCCTGGAGGTGCTTCCTTTCAAGGGAGACACTCTCTTTGGAGAAGACCTCAATAAGATTGTAGCTGATCTGGCTACTGCTAAAACAGCTTGCCTACCTCGTATGACTCCTACCACGCAGAAGGCTAAAAGTACTTTCCCTTGGCCCTTTCATCCCTCAGGTAAAGCGTACCCAAGGTCAGGCATACCCAAAGCAAGCTCATGCTTCCAGACCTGCCAAGCCCAGACTGAAGCAAGCCTGGGCTGCCCATCAGCCTGCTTCCAAAACGGACAAGCCTGCCGCATGACGGTGCAGGCCTCCCTCTGGGGGATCCCAGGGTGGGGGGCCCGACTTCTAGGTTTGGCATAGAAAGGTATAATTCTAAGCTAGAGAATTCTGTTTGGAGCTCACCTTGTACTTTGTGAAGAAATAATCAGCATTGTGGCTGAGCAGATACATGTAGTGTGTGGCTGCAAACTGCATGGATCTGCTGCATTGTAATGCTGATACTTTTTTTTTGCAAAGTACCAATAGCTTCATATAATGTTCACAATTTTTATGCAGGATCAAATAGCTCAATAGGTAGGGTGTTTGATTAGAATTCAACAGGTTATAGGTTTGAATCCTGGGTATGGTAGTTTGAGATGTGTTATTTAATAAAGTATGTTGTTCTGACTGCTGGGATATCATACTAAATAAATGGAGTTGATCAATTTTTTTTTTATTTTTTTTTTAAACTAGGGACAATTTCCAGATACTTTTCTTTATAACTGAGATTGCCCCCTGGAACTTCACATCAGTTGACAACTATGCATGAGTGGGCAGTGCTTGCTCTGGATCTGCCCACCCATTTATGTGCCGTCATAAAAGAAAGCACAACTGACAGTTATCCTGGGCGTACACTACACAATTATCTGTCAGGCTATCTATCCAGTCTGGATGGATGGAATGAAAATCTGGTAATGTATAGTAGCAAATGTCAATTAACCATTTGCTCCCAAACACTAGAAAAGTGGTCAAAAATGGTCATTACACAAATTGGTTAAACCCAAAATTTAACCAATTTGTTTAGGGGACCATGTTTGTCCATTTTCTAGTGTTTGAGAGTAAATCGTTGATGGTCATTTGCTCACATAGATAACCGGATTTCTATTCCAACCAGCCAGTGTTGGAGATATGGTCTGCCAGATTACATAATGCATACCAGAGCCATAACTAGACTTTTTGGTGCCCTGTGACAGAGAATTATATGCCCCCCCCTCCCCTCCCCATTTTTGCAATATGGACAAAAGGCGCATGCCTTGTGGGGAAGGGGCATAACAAGATTGGTCTCAGAGAAAGCACATGAGATTAGAGATGAGCGGGTTCGGTTTCTTTGAATCCGAACCCGCACGAACTTCACTTTTTTTTCCACGGGTCCGAGCGACTCGGATCTTCCCGCCTTGCTCGGTTAACCCGAGCGCGCCCGAACGTCATCATGACGCTGTCGGATTCTCGCGAGGCTCGGATTCTATCGCGAGACTCGGATTCTATATAAGGAGCCGCGCGTCGCCGCCATTTTCACTCGTGCATTGAGATTGATAGGGAGAGGACGTGTCTGGCGTCCTCTCCATTAGAATAGAGATAGATAGATTAGATAGAGAGAGATTGTGCAGAGTCGCAGACAGAGTTAGTTTACCACAGTCAGTGACCAGTGCAGTTGCTAGTTAACTTTTATTTAATATAATATATCCGTTCACTTCTCTCTGCTATATCCGTTCTCTGCCTGAAAAAAAAAACGATACACAGCACAGTCAGTCACACAGTGTGACTCAGTCTGTGTGCACTCAGCTCAGCCCAGTGTGCTGCACAGTCATCAATGTATAAATTAAAAGCTTATAATTAATTGTGGGGGAGACTGGGGAGCACTGCAGGTTGTTAGCAGGAGCCAGGAGTACAATTATATTAATTAACAGTGCACACTTTTGCTGCAGGAGTGGTGACCAGTGCCTGACCACCAGTATAGTATTGTTGTATACTACTAATATCTCTTTAAATATCAACCAGTCTATATTAGCAGCAGACACAGTACAGTGCGGTAGTTCACGGCTGTGGCTACCTCTGTGTCGGCACACGGCAGGCAGTCCGTCCGACCAGAATTGTATTATTTATTATTATATACCTACCACCTAACCGTGGTTTTTTTTTCATTCTTTATACCGTCATAGTGTCATCCTAATTGTTACGAGTATACTACTATCTCTTTATCAACCAGTGTACAGTGCGGTAGTTCACGGCTGTGGCTACCTCTGTGTCGGCACACGGCAGGCAGTCCGTCCGACCAGAATTGTATTATTTATTATTATATACCTACCACCTAACCGTGGTTTTTTTTTCATTCTTTATACCGTCATAGTGTCATCCTAATTGTTACGAGTATACTACTATCTCTTTATCAACCAGTGTACAGTGCGGTAGTTCACGGCTGTGGCTACCTCTGTGTCGGCACACGGCAGGCAGTCCGTCCGACCAGAATTGTATTATTTATTATTATATACCTACCACCTAACCGTGGTTTTTTTTTCATTCTTTATACCGTCATAGTGTCATCCTAATTGTTACGAGTATACTACTATCTCTTTATCAACCAGTGTACAGTGCGGTAGTTCACGGCTGTGGCTACCTCTGTGTCGGCACACGGCAGGCAGTCCGTCCGACCAGAATTGTATTATTTATTATTATATACCTACCACCTAACCGTGGTTTTTTTTTCATTCTTTATACCGTCATAGTGTCATCCTAATTGTTACGAGTATACTACTATCTCTTTATCAACCAGTGTACAGTGCAGTAGTTCACGGCTGTGGCTACCTCTGTGTCGGCACACGGCAGGCAGTCCGTCCGACCAGAATTGTATTATTTATTATTATATACCTACCACCTAACCGTGGTTTTTTTTTCATTCTTTATACCGTCATAGTGTCATCCTAATTGTTACGAGTATACTACTATCTCTTTATCAACCAGTGTACAGTGCGGTAGTTCACGGCTGTGGCTACCTCTGTGTCGGCAGTCGGCAGGCAGTCCGTCCATCCATAATTGTATTATTATTATAATATATACCACCTAACCGTGTTTTTTTTTTCATTCTTTATACCGTCATAGTGTCATACTAGTTGTTACGAGTATACTACTATCTCTTTATCAACCAGTGTACAGTGCGGTAGTTCACGGCTGTGGCTACCTCTGTGTCGGCAGTCGGCAGGCAGTCCGTCCATCCATAATTGTATTATTATTATAATATATACCACCTAACTGTGGTTTTTTTTGCATTCTTTATACCGTCGTCATAGTGTCATACTAGTTGTTACGAGTATACTACTATCTCTTTATCAACCAGTGTACAGTGCGGTAGTTCACGGCTGTGGCTACCTCTGTGTCGGCAGTCGGCAGGCAGTCCGTCCATCCATAATTGTATTATTATTATAATATATACCACCTAACCGTGGTTTTTTTTTCATTCTTTATACCGTCGTCATAGTGTCATACTAGTTGTTACGAGTATACTACTATCTCTTTATCAACCAGTGTACAGTGCGGTAGTTCACGGCTGTGGCTACCTCTGTGTCGGCAGTCGGCAGGCAGTCCGTCCATCCATAATTGTATTATTATTATAATATATACCACCTAACCGTGGTTTTTTTTTCATTCTTTATACCGTCGTCATAGTGTCATACTAGTTGTTACGAGTATACTACTATCTCTTTATCAACCAGTGTACAGTGCGGTAGTTCACGGCTGTGGCTACCTCTGTGTCGGCAGTCGGCAGGCAGTCCGTCCATCCATAATTGTATTATTATTATAATATATACCACCTAACCGTGGTTTTTTTTTCATTCTTTATACCGTCGTCATAGTGTCATACTAGTTGTTACGAGTATACTACTATCTCTTTATCAACCAGTGTACAGTGCGGTAGTTCACGGCTGTGGCTACCTCTGTGTCGGCAGTCGGCAGGCAGTCCGTCCATCCATAATTGTATTATTATTATAATATATACCACCTAACCGTGGTTTTTTTATACCACCTAACCGTGGCAGTCCGTCCATAATTGTATACTAGTATCCAATCCATCCATCTCCATTGTTTACCTGAGGTGCCTTTTAGTTCTGCCTATAAAATATGGAGAACAAAAAAGTTGAGGTTCCAAAATTAGGGAAAGATCAAGATCCACTTCCACCTCGTGCTGAAGCTGCTGCCACTAGTCATGGCCGAGACGATGAAATGCCAGCAACGTCGTCTGCCAAGGCCGATGCCCAATGTCATAGTACAGAGCATGTCAAATCCAAAACACCAAATATCAGAAAAAAAAGGACTCCAAAACCTAAAATAAAATTGTCGGAGGAGAAGCGTAAACTTGCCAATATGCCATTTACCACACGGAGTGGCAAGGAACGGCTGAGGCCCTGGCCTATGTTCATGGCTAGTGGTTCAGCTTCACATGAGGATGGAAGCACTCAGCCTCTCGCTAGAAAACTGAAAAGACTCAAGCTGGCAAAAGCACCGCAAAGAACTGTGCGTTCTTTGAAATCCCAAATCCACAAGGAGAGTCCAATTGTGTCGTTTGCGATGCCTGACCTTCCCAACACTGGACGTGAAGAGCATGCGCCTTCCACTATTTGCATGCCCCCTGCAAGTGCTGGAAGGAGCACCCGCAGTCCAGTTCCTGATAGTCAGATTGAAGATGTCAGTGTTGAAGTACACCAGGATGAGGAGGATATGGGTGTTGCTGGCGCTGGGGAGGAAATTGACCAGGAGGATTCTGATGGTGAGGTGGTTTGTTTAAGTCAGGCACCCGGGGAGACACCTGTTGTCCGTGGGAGGAATATGGCCGTTGACATGCCAGGTGAAAATACCAAAAAAATCAGCTCTTCGGTGTGGAGGTATTTCACCAGAAATGCGGACAACAGGTGTCAAGCCGTGTGTTCCCTTTGTCAAGCTGTAATAAGTAGGGGTAAGGACGTTAACCACCTCGGAACATCCTCCCTTATACGTCACCTGCAGCGCATTCATAATAAGTCAGTGACAAGTTCAAAAACTTTGGGTGACAGCGGAAGCAGTCCACTGACCAGTAAATCCCTTCCTCTTGTAACCAAGCTCACGCAAACCACCCCACCAACTCCCTCAGTGTCAATTTCCTCCTTCCCCAGGAATGCCAATAGTCCTGCAGGCCATGTCACTGGCAAGTCTGACGAGTCCTCTCCTGCCTGGGATTCCTCCGATGCATCCTTGCGTGTAACGCCTACTGCTGCTGGCGCTGCTGTTGTTGCCGCTGGGAGTCGATGGTCATCCCAGAGGGGAAGTCGTAAGCCCACTTGTACTACTTCCAGTAAGCAATTGACTGTTCAACAGTCCTTTGCGAGGAAGATGAAATATCACAGCAGTCATCCTACTGCAAAGCGGATAACTGAGGCCTTGGCATCCTGGGTGGTGAGAAACGTGGTTCCGGTATCCATCATTACTGCAGAGCCAACTAGAGACTTGTTGGAGGTACTGTGTCCCCGGTACCAAATACCATCTAGGTTCCATTTCTCTAGGCAGGCGATACCGAAAATGTACACAGACCTCAGAAAAAGAGTCACCAGTGTCCTAAAAAATGCAGCTGTACCCAATGTCCACTTAACCACGGACATGTGGACAAGTGGAGCAGGGCAGGGTCAGGACTATATGACTGTGACAGCCCACTGGGTAGATGTATGGACTCCCGCCGCAAGAACAGCAGCGGCGGCACCAGTAGCAGCATCTCGCAAACGCCAACTCTTTCCTAGGCAGGCTACGCTTTGTATCACCGCTTTCCAGAATACGCACACAGCTGAAAACCTCTTACGGCAACTGAGGAAGATCATCGCGGAATGGCTTACCCCAATTGGACTCTCCTGTGGATTTGTGGCATCGGACAACGCCAGCAATATTGTGTGTGCATTAAATCTGGGCCAATTCCAGCACGTCCCATGTTTTGCACATACCTTGAATTTGGTGGTGCAGAATTTTTTAAAAAACGACAGGGGCGTGCAAGAGATGCTGTCGGTGGCCAGAAGAATTGCGGGACACTTTCGGCGTACAGGCACCACGTACAGAAAACTGGAGCACCACCAAAAACTACTGAACCTGCCCTGCCATCATCTGAAGCAAGAAGTGGTAACGAGGTGGAATTCAACCCTCTATATGCTTCAGAGGTTGGAGGAGCAGCAAAAGGCCATTCAAGCCTATACAATTGAGCACGATATAGTAGGTGGAATGCACCTGTCTCAAGTGCAGTGGAGAATGATTTCAACGTTGTGCAAGGTTCTGATGCCCTTTGAACTTGCCACACGTGAAGTCAGTTCAGACACTGCCAGCCTGAGTCAGGTCATTCCCCTCATCAGGCTTTTGCAGAAGAAGCTGGAGGCATTGAAGGAGGAGCTAACACGGAGCGATTCCGCTAGGCATGTGGGACTTGTGGATGCAGCCCTTAATTCGCTTAACAAGGATTCACGGGTGGTCAATCTGTTGAAATCAGAGCACTACATTTTGGCCACCGTGCTCGATCCTAGATTTAAAGCCTACCTTGGATCTCTCTTTCCGGCAGACACAGGTCTGCTGGGGTTGAAAGACCTGCTGGTGACAAAATTGTCAAGTCAAGCGGAACGCGACCTGTCAACATCTCCTCCTTCACATTCTCCCGCAACTGGGGGTGCGAGGAAAAGGCTCAGAATTCCGAGCCCACCCGCTGGCGGTGATGCAGGGCAGTCTGGAGCGACTGCTGATGCTGACATCTGGTCCGGACTGAAGGACCTGACAACGATTACGGACATGTCGTCTACTGTCACTGCATATGATTCTCTCAACATTGATAGAATGGTGGAGGATTATATGAGTGACCGCATCCAAGTAGGCACGTCACACAGTCCGTACTTATACTGGCAGGAAAAAGAGGCAATTTGGAGGCCCTTGCACAAACTGGCTTTATTCTACCTAAGTTGCCCTCCCACAAGTGTGTACTCCGAAAGAGTGTTTAGTGCCGCCGCTCACCTTGTCAGCAATCGGCGTACGAGGTTACATCCAGAAAATGTGGAGAAGATGATGTTCATTAAAATGAATTATAATCAATTCCTCCGCGGAGACATTGACCAGCAGCAATTGCCTCCACAAAGTACACAGGGAGCTGAGATGGTGGATTCCAGTGGGGACGAATTGATAATCTGTGAGGAGGGGGATGTACACGGTGATATATCGGAGGGTGAAGATGAGGTGGACATCTTGCCTCTGTAGAGCCAGTTTGTGCAAGGAGAGATTAATTGCTTCTTTTTTGGGGGGGGTCCAAACCAACCCGTCATATCAGTCACAGTCGTGTGGCAGACCCTGTCACTGAAATGATGGGTTGGTTAAAGTGTGCATGTCCTGTTTTGTTTATACAACATAAGGGTGGGTGGGAGGGCCCAAGGATAATTCCATCTTGCACCTCTTTTTTCTTTTCTTTTTCTTTGCATCATGTGCTGATTGGGGAGGGTTTTTTGGAAGGGACATCCTGCGTGACACTGCAGTGCCACTCCTAGATGGGCCCGGTGTTTGTGTCGGCCACTAGGGTCGCTAATCTTACTCACACAGCTACCTCATTGCGCCTCTTTTTTTCTTTGCGTCATGTGCTGTTTGGGGAGGGTTTTTTGGAAGGGACATCCTGCGTGACACTGCAGTGCCACTCCTAGATGTGCCCGGTGTTTGTGTCGGCCACTAGGGTCGCTAATCTTACTCACACAGTCAGCTACCTCATTGCGCCTCTTTTTTTCTTTGCGTCATGTGCTGTTTGGGGAGGGTTTTTTGGAAGGGCCATCCTGCGTGACACTGCAGTGCCACTCCTAGATGGGCCCGGTGTTTGTGTCGGCCACTAGGGTCGCTTATCTTACTCACACAGCGACCTCGGTGCAAATTTTAGGACTAAAAATAATATTGTGAGGTGTGATGTGTTCAGAATAGGCTGAAAATGAGTGTAAATTATGTTTTTTGAGGTTAATAATACTTTGGGATCAAAATTACCCCCAAATTCTATGATTTAAGCTGTTTTTTAGTTTTTTTTTAAAAAAACACCCGAATCCAAAACACACCCGAATCCGACAAAAAAAATTCGGTGAGGTTTTGCCAAAACGCGGTCGAACCCAAAACACGGCCGCGGAACCGAACCCAAAACCAAAACACAAAACCCGAAAAATTTCCGGCGCTCATCTCTACATGAGATATGAAGATATATCTAGTATACTTGACACTCAATGGTTTGTGGTATTGCCGGGGTGCCCTCCTTAAATGCATATACAGTCACACATGGCGTGTTTGTTCAAATGGCATATCAGCAGTCAGCACTAACTGGTGACATGCCATTTGTACAAGTAAGCCATGTGTGACTAATATATAAACATACTTTATTAAATAACACCTCAAACTATCATACCCAGGATTCAAATCTATAACCTGTTGAATTCTAATCAAACACCCTACCCATTGAGCTACTTGATCCTGCATCTATTCTAACCTCCAAAAACAGATTCAGTTGCATTTTCCAGCGTGTTTTGTTTGCGCCTTTGCAAATGTCTTACATCGACAAACTTATTTAGTACTATTTTGCAAATAGGGTTACATTGTCGCAACATTGTGTTCCCTAATTGCTTGATTTTTTAAATGCAACAATTGATAAAGACACCTGATAATTGCTCTGTGGAGTGTTATTTTGTGTCTACTTCTTATCTACATTTAATTCCCTACCTCTAATCAAGGCATTTTTAAATGCTGGGGGCTGCCAGGACGTGAGGCCTACCTAGACTTTAGATCGGAATTTGAATGTACTTGTGAACTAACTTAATTTCCTACTTCTAAATTCATTCCTAAATTCACTACTTACATTAATCCTGTAGTTGGGCATTTTGAGCCTTCAATTGTGGGTATTGTTTTGTGTCCAGACCAGCAGCTGGTGGTGTGCATTTGCTGGAAAGGCATCGAAGACCTCCGATATGCTGCATCTCCTGATGTGTGTCTCCCTCAAGTGGCTGTCAGCAAATGCATGCTAGACACCCCATTCCAAGCTGATTGTGACATCACGGAACATGCATCATAGAACAGGCATGCTAGAATATGGGTCTTCAACCTGCGACCCTCCAGCTGCTGTGGAACTACATATACCAGCATGCCCTGCCTCAGTTTTAGCATACCTTAATAGCAAAACTGTGGCAGGGCATGCTGGGATGTGTAGTTTCACAGCAGCTGGAGGGCCACAGGTTGAAGACCCATGTGCTAGAGCCAAGCCGCAGGTACATTGAATGCTAGCAAGCTGAATGTTTAAATCCTTTTTGTTCCGCAGCATTCCAATGCGGAAGATTCCATGGAACCAGAGATTATTCCATTGAGAAGGACATGCTGCCTGGATGACTGCACTGTGCAAATTAAATCACGGAGCCAGTTGGCTTGTGGGTGGCTCTGGTGACTGGGTGGTTGGGTGGGCGGTGTGTCAGAGGTGGAGCACATGCAAATGAATGTGTATCATCCTGCTAGTGAGAGTGAAAACTCATGCAGGAGTGTGCCTACTTGTCAGTGGGTTATGCACCTTGCCAGGCGTCAAATCTACATGGAGCAGCTGGAGGGGACAAGAGCAGGTTTGCAAAATATAGATAGAAGAGCATATATGCTGGCGCATTCTCCATGATTGTGTCAGCTTATGTTTTGGTGCACTGCACTTTCCTCCACTAAGTTTTAGCCATTTTGGTTAAACGCAAGTGTAGTTGCTTCTCGCCCTTTTGGCTGTGATCTTGTATCGTGGTTGAAGAGTCTGCTGGAGGGATTGTTTTCTTCATTGACGAGAGACTGAAGATATTACAGGATGGAAGGCTTGGGAACACTATCTGTTTTTCAGTTGTGGAAGAGTTGAAAGACAGCTTTTCCTTGCCAATATCTCTCTTTTGCAAAGAGCTACGCATTGGAAAATTCAGGGCTATACCGTGTAGATGAAGCACTAACAGGAGGCTTTAAAATTTTCATTCTAGTTTCCTTCGTTTGGGAGAAAAATGCAAAGGTACAAGACAGCTTTTCCTTGCCAATATCTCTCTTTTGCAAAGAGCTGCACATTGGAAAATTCAGGGCTATGCCGTGTAGATGATGGCCTAACAGGAGGCTTTAAAATTTTCTTTCTAGTGTCCTTCGTTTGGGAGAAAAATGCAAAGGTACAAGACAGCTTTTCCTTGCCAATATCTCTCTTTTGCAAAGAGCTACGCATTGGAAAATTCAGGGCTATGCCGTGTAGATGATGGCCTAACAGGAGGCTTTAAAATTTTCTTTCTAGTGTCCTTCGTTTGGGAGAAAAATGCAAAGGTACAAGACAGCTTTTCCTTGCCAATATCTCTCTTTTGCAAAGAGCTACGCATTGGAAAATTCAGGGCTATACCGTGTAGATGAAGCACTAACAGGAGGCTTTAAAATTTTCATTCTAGTGTCCTCGTTTGGGAGAAAAATGCAAAGGTAGCTTGTGCCATCGCCACTCTGCTCCTTGTGCCGCCTTGGCGGTTTACATGAGCCACTGTGGTGACGTTGTCTGACTGGATCAGAACCGGTTGGTCGCAAAGTAAGGTCTCCGCTTGACGTAGGGCATTGTATATGGCCCCTAGTTTCAGGATGTTGATGTGAAGACAAGTCTCTTGACTTGACCAAAGACCTTGGAAATTTCTTCCCTGTGTGACTGCTCCCCAACCTTGGAGGCTTGCATCTGTGGTCACCAGGATCCAGTCCTGAATGCCGAATCTGCGTCACTCGAGAAGGTGAGCTCTCTGCAGCCACCACAGGAGTGATACCCTGACCCTGGGGGACAGGGTGATCAACCAATGCATCTGTAAATGTGACCCAGACCACTTGTCCAGTAGGTCCCATTGGAAAGTCCTCGCATGGAACCTGCCGAATGGAATGGCTTTGTATGATGCCACCATCTTTCCCAGGACTCGAGTGCAGTGATGCACTGACACAAGTTTTGGTTTCAATAGGTTCCTGACAAGAGTCATGAGTTCCTGGGCCTTTTCTATCGGGAGATAAACCCTCTTCTGGTCTGTGTCCAGAATCATGCCCAAGAAAGACAGACGAGTCGTAGGAACCAACTGCGACTTTGGGATATTGAAAATCCAGCCGTGTTGCTGTAACACTTTCAGTGAAAGTGATACGCTGTTCAGCAACTGCTCTCTTGATCTCGCTTTTATGAGATCGCTCAAGTACGGGATAATTGTGACACATTGCTTGCGCAGGAGAACCATCATTTCCACCATTACCTTGGTGAAAATTCTCTGGGCCGTGGAGAGACCAAACAGCAACGTCTGAAATTGGCAATGACAGTCCTGTACCACAAATCTGAGGTACGACTGATGAGATGGATAAATTTGGACATGAAGGTATGCATCCTGTACACAAATGCGGACAACAGGTGTCAAGCCGTGTGTTGCCTTTGTCAAGCTGTAATAAGTAGGGGTAAGGACGTTAACCACCTCAGAACATCCTCCCTTATACGTCACCTGCAGCGCATTAATCATAAGTCAGTGACAAGTTCAAA
This sequence comes from Pseudophryne corroboree, assembly GCF_028390025.1. Lineage (NCBI taxonomy): Eukaryota > Metazoa > Chordata > Amphibia > Anura > Myobatrachidae > Pseudophryne > Pseudophryne corroboree. The sequence continues at coordinate 918,551 of NW_026968815.1, forward strand.
AACTTTGGATGACAGCGGAAGCAGTCCACTGACCACTAAATCCCTTCCTCTTGTAACCAAGCTCCTGCAAACCACACCACCAACTCCCTCAGTGTCAATTTCCTCCTTAGACAGGAGAGCCAATAGTCCTGCAGGCCATGTCACTGGCAAGTCTGACGAGTCCTCTCCTGCCTGGGATTCCTCCGATGCATCCTTGAGTGTAACGCCTACTGCTGCTAGCGCTGCTGTTGTTGCTGCTGGGAGTCGATCGTCATCCCAGAGGGGAAGTCGGAAGACCACTTGTACTACTTCCAGTAGGCAATTGACTGTCCAACAGTCCTTTGCGAGGAAGATGAAATATCACAGCAGTCATCCTGCTGCAAAGCGGATAACTCAGGTCTTGTCAGCCTGGGTGGTGAGAAACGTGGTTCCGGTATCCATCGTTAATTCAGAGGCAACTAGAGACTTGATTGAGGTACTGTGTCCCCGGTACCAAATGCCATCTAGGCTCCATTTCTCTAGGCAGGCGATACCGAAAATGTACACAGACCTCAGAAAAAGAGTCACCAGTGTCCTAAAAAATGCAGTTGTACCCAATGTCCACTAGTCCACATGTCCGTGGTTAAGTGGAGCAGGGCAGACTCAGGACTATATGACTGTGACAGCCCACTGGGTAGATGTATTGCCTCCCGCAGCAAGAACAGCAGCGGCGGCACCAGTAGCAGCATCTCGCAAATGCCAACTCGTTCCTAGGCAGGCTACGCTTTGTATCACCGCTTTCCATAAGAGGCACACAGCTGACAACCTCTTACGGAAACTGAGGAACATCATCGCAGAATGGCTTACCCCAATTTGACTCTCCTGGGGATTAGTGACATCGGACAACGCCACCAATATTGTGCGTGCATTACATCTGGGCAAATTCCAGCACGTCCCATGTTTTGCACATACATTGAATTTGGTGGTGCAGAATTATTTAAAAACGACAGGGGCGTGCAAGAGATGCTGTCGGTGGCCCGAAGAATTGCGGGCCACTTTCTGCATTCAGCCACCGCGTGTCGAAGACTGGAGCACCACCAAACATTCCTGAACCTGCCCTGCCATCCTCTGAAGCAAGAGGTGGTAACGAGGTGGAATTCAACCCTCTATATGCTTCAGAGGATGGAGGAGCAGCAAAAGGCCATTCAAGCCTATACATCTACCCACGATATAGGCAAAGGAGGGGGAATGCACCTGACTCAAGCGCAGTGGAGAATGATTTCAACGTTGTGCAAGGTTCTGCAATCCTTTGAACTTGCCACACGTGAAGTCAGTTCAGACACTGCCAGCCTGAGTCAGGTCATTCCCCTCATCAGGCTTTTGCAGAAGAAGCTGGAGACATTGAAGGAGGAGCTAAAACAGAGCGATTCCGCTAGGCATGTGGGACTTGTGGATGGAGCCCTTAATTCGCTTAACCAGGATTCAATCTGTTGAAATCAGAGCAATAAATTTTGGCCACCGTGCTCGATCCTAGATTTAAAACCTACATTGTATCTCTCTTTCCTGCAGACACAAGTCTGCAGAGGTTCAAAGACCTGCTGGTGAGAAAATTGTCAAGTCAAGCGGAACGTGACCCGTCAACAGCTCCTCCTTCACATTCTCCCGCAACTGGGGGTGCGAGGAAAAGGCTAAGAATTCCGAGCCCACCCGCTGGCGGTGATGCAGGGCAGTCTGGAGTGAGTGCTGACATCTGGTCCGGACTGAAGGACCTGGCAACGATTACTGACATGTTTTCTACTGTCACTGCATATGATTCTGTCACCTTTGAAAGAATGGTGGAGGATTATATGAGTGACCGCATCCAGGTAGGCACGTCAGACAGTCCGTATGTATACTGGCAGGAAAAAGAGGCAATTTGGAGGCCCTTGCACAAACTGGCTTTATTCTACCTAAGTTGCCCTCCCTCCAGTGTGTACTCCAAAAGAGTGTTTAGTGCAGCCGCTCACCTTGTCAGCAATCGGCGTACGAGGTTACTTCCAGAAAATGTGGAGAAGATGATGATCATCAAAATGAATTATAATCAATTCCTCCGTGGAAACATTCACCAGCAATTGCCTCCAGAAAGTACACAGGGATCTGAGATGGTGGATTCCAGTGGGGACGAATTAATAATCTGTGAGGAGGGCGATGTACACAGTGAAAGGGGTGAGGAATCGGAGGATGATGAGGTGGACATCTTGCCTCTGTAGAGCCAGTTTGTGCAAGGAGAGATTGATTGCTTCTTTTTTGGTGGGGGTCCAAACCAACCAGTCATTTCAGTCAGCCGTGTGGCAGACCCTGTTGCTGAAATGATGGGTTCGTCAATGTTTTTCTTTTCAATCTAAGCCCCTGCAGTTTTCTGTAAGAATCTGCTTCGCTATGATGATCAACAAGTCACAAGGGCAAACACTCAGGGCTGGAGGCGTAGATCTTAGGACCAGCTGCTACAAGCATGGCAAAGGTGTCACTATCATTGGTGACACCCAGAGAGGCAGCGAGGGAGATTGTAATGCAGTGCGCGCAGATAAGCAGCGCAATGGTAAAATGGAGGCATGGTCTCATAGGTAGGGGTGTGGCCTGTTGGCCTGAATCTCCATTTTGTTGCTCCGGGTATCCCGGGGGTTGAGTGCTGCACCCGGGGACTAGTGTGTGAGTGGTGCTGGCTCCTGCACAGTGACAGAAACTGGGTGTTGCACGTAATGTCACAGTGAAACACCCATATTCTGTCACTGAAGAGGAGCCGGCACTTTGGTGTCACCCCCCTTGGCGGGTGACACTCGGGTGTGGGCCGCAACCCCGTTGTGATGCCACTGACCCATGGGAAGCTTTACGTGGCTTACCCATGTGTTAGTAGCCCCAAGCATCTTTTGTGTTAGTCCCTGAAGAAAAACTTCAAATATTTACAAATAAATTTTGTAATCAATGGGCCTAATTCAGTAAGGATTGCAAATTCTGCTAAGTAACAGAATTTGCAATCCTTTGGTTCGCATGCTGGGGCCACCCAGCATGCAGCCTCCCTTCTTGACCACGCTGAAATTGCAGTCGCAGTGCAGTTCAGCGTGATCATAAAAAATGGGTTAGCCTCCTGTTGGTGCAGACTGTATGTGTGCGCAGGAAGCCGCCACCATTTTGTGATCGCAGCTGCTGCAAGTGATGTCATGCAACCGCTCTGACCACGCCTCCTGTTTCTCCGTTGCCGACCCCATTTTGAAGCCCTGCCCACGCACCGCTCCATCTCCGACTTGGAAATGGAGTGTTGCTGACCCCCCCCCCCCCCCCAGCACCGATTGACAGTCAGAGGTGATCGCATTAACTGCGGGGTGCCGCAGAAAATGCAGGCGCATGCGTATGCTCTTAGCAATTTTTGCAGTTGGACTGCTTATTGCGATTGCAATCCAACCTGAATCAGGCTCTATTACCTATCACAATGCACTGCGGGTAGTACAAAATGGGGTTAATATAAGAGAAAACCCCCCAGAGCTGTGCTCCTTAACTGTCCCTGGTGGCTAGTGGAGCAGCTGCCCAGTAATCAGTGTCCACGCCAGTGCGCACATGGCCCGCCCCCTACAGCCACGCTGGATCACGGTATAGTGTGGGCACAGAAGTCCCTTACCTCCCTTTCATCAGCGGCCTCGTGATCCCGGAGGGCGGTGTGTGTGTGACTGACCTTAGGAAGAAACCGGAGCCTCCGCTGCAGTGACCCAGCAACCAGGGCGCTGGAGTATACTGCGCCGCTGGGAGTGATGGAGCTGCAGTAAAGATGTCTATTAGACCTAGCCTGCTGCAGCCCTTGTAGATTCTTATAAAAAAAAGTTCTTCTTTTCTTGTCAAAATTAATAGCTAAGAATAGGCTGCCTGAGGCAGCCCCCTCTTAAGTGGCCTGCTAATGAAGGCACCAACTACAAACTGAGCTCCCTGTTCATGGAAGCGAGGTTATAGAGGAGGGGGCGCTGAGCATCTTGGGAACAGTCAAAAGCTTTGAGCCTGTTGGTGCCTCAGATCAAGATCCTACTCTACACCCCAATGTGAATCCTTGTGGAGTCCAGTGTACCCCACAGAAGAAATGAATGTGTCACACCCATTGGCAGCAACATTAGAATAGCTGCTGATGGGCACAATTGAGAAAGGAAGGGGGGAAAACATTTGAATCCAGCACATATATGTAATTTGAATATGTAATTTGTACCTTCCTACTTTGGATTCACTCTCTCCCTGTCGTCACTCTCTCTCTCCGTCGTCACTCTCTCTCTCCGTCGTCACTCTCTTTCCCTGACGTCACTGTTGTCACTCTCTCTCCCTGTCATCACTCTCTCTCCCTGTCGTCACTCTTTCCCTGTCATCACTCTCTCTCCCTGTCATCACTCTCTCTCTCCGTCGTCACTCTCTCTCTCCGTCGTCACTCTCTCTCTCCGTCGTCACTCTCTCACTGTCGTCACTCTCTCTCCCTGTCGTCACTCTCTCTCCCTGTCGTCACTCTCTCTCCCTGTCGTCACTCTCTCTCTCCCTGTCGTCACTCTCTCTCTCCCTGTCGTCACTCTCTCTCTCTCCCTGTTGTCACTCTGGCTGTCCCTGCTGTCACAATTTCAGCTCATTCAGTGTGCTATAATGTGAATTTCGGCTCATTCAGTGTGCTACAATGTGAATTTCGGCTCATTCAGTGTGCTACCGTGTGAATTTCGTCTCATTCAGTGTGCTACCGTGTGAATTTCTTCTCATTCAGTGTGCTACCGTGTGAATTTCGGCTCATTCAGTGTGCTACAATGTGAATTTCGGCTCATTCATTGTGCTATAATGTGAATTTTGGATCATTCAGTGTGCTACAATGTGAATTTCGGTTCATTCAGTGTGCTACAATGTGGATTTCGGCTCATTCAGTGTGCTACAATGTGAATTTCGGCTCATTCAGTGTGCTACAATGTGAGTTTCGGCTCATTCAGTGTGCTACAATGTGAGTTTCGGCTCATTCATTGTGCTCCAATGTGAATGTCGGCTCATTCAGTGTGCTACAATGTGATTTCGGCTCGTACTGTGTGCTATAATGTGAATTTCAGCTCGTACCGTGTGCTATAAGGTGAAAGGGGCACCAGTGCTAGATAGTATAAGGGGTTCTACTACACTGGACATGCCCCCTTTTTGGTGACCACACCCCTTTTTGGGTGACCACGCCCCTTTTCTGGAGCGCGCGCGCAAAATTACGTCCTTGACTTTTGCATACCCCCACTTCAAAATTTCCACTTCGACCACTGTATATAGCTATAGGTACGATATGCCGGCATTTGGTATGCCGGCGGTCAGAAGACTGACCGCGGCATCCGATGCTTAGATTCCTGAAAGGAGTTAGGCAATTATACTTACATTCCCCCAATACCCCTCTAACCCGCTCTGGCAGCAGCCTAAACCTAATCCTGCATCCTATCCCTAACCCTCCCTTGCGGTGCCTAAACCTAACCCCCTCTCCCCGCAGTCTAACCCTCCCCCCTCCCACTAAATCTAAACTCCCCCCCAACCCCCTGCTGCTTACCTGAGCGCAGCCCTACTGAGCGGTCGTTCGGGATCCCAGCGGGTTGTTTCCCTATTTGACAACGGCAGCTGGAAAGTGGGTATAGGTGCGTGTGTGTATGTGGGGAGGGGCGTTGGGGTGGAGGGAGGGCAGTAGGAAGACGGTTTGCCTAGGGTTCTAAGAATCCTTGCACCGGCCCTGCCTGTAATCAGGTAGTTGTCGCCTACAGCGGAAGGGAAAATTTGCTGTGCAGGTGTGTGATCACATGTGCACAAGAGCTGCACAGCTCAGCACTTACTCAGCCATTGAGGTGACGTCACAAATCCTCCCACAAAACGCCGGGTCCCTCCAGTGTTTTTCCGGACACTCCCTAGAAACATTCAGTTGCCACCCACACAAACACCCTCTTCTTGTCAATCTTCTTGTGATCTCCGGACCGTCGCACTTACGCATTGTGGCGCATACGCATGTGCAGTGCAAACCAGATTGAACGCTGGGTGAAAATAAATTGAAGCGATCTGGTCTGAATAAGCCTCAATCTCTATTCACGGGAGACAGAGGGGCTGGGGCATGGCCAGCAGCTCACAGAGCACCTATAATGACAAAAATGGGAGACATGGCTCATGATCGCGATATACCTGCGAAGGTACGCCCTCTACTGATTGACAGGCAGAGGCATTCGCATTTTCTGCGGGGCACCCGGAGAAAATGTAGGCACACGCACAGGATGGACCCTGCGTATATGCCCCCATCCTCTTCATAGTTTTTGCGGTTGGAACGCGTATTACGATCCAAACTGAATTAGGCCCTATGTCTTATATATACGAGCAGTGTGAAAACATCAATCGATGGGGGTAATTCCAAGTTGATCGCAGCAGGAATTTTGTTAGCAGTTGGGCAAAACCATGTGTACTGCAGGGGAGGCAGATATAACATGTGCAGAAAGAGTTAGATTTGGGTGAGTTATTTTGTTTCTGTGCAGGGTAAATACTGACTGCTTTATTTTTACACTGCAAATTAGATTGCAGATTGAACACACCACACCCAAATCTAACTCTCTCTGCACATGTTAAATCTGCCTTCCCTGCAGTGCACATAGGTGGTCATTCCGAGTTGTTCGCTCTGTAATTTTCTTCGCATCGCAGCGATTTTCCGCTTAATGCGCATGCGCAATGTTCACACTGCGACTGCGCCAAGTAAATTTGCTATGCAGTTAGGAATATTACTCACGGTTTTTTCATCGTTCTGGTGATCGTAATGTGATTGACAGGAAGTGGGTGTTTCTGGGCGGAAACAGGCCGTTTTAGGGGCGTGTGGGAAAAAATGCTACCGTTTCTGGGAAAAACGCGGGAGTGGCTGGAGAAACGGAGGAGTGTCTGGGCGAACGCTGGGTGTGTTTGTGACGTCAAACCAGGAACGACAAGCACTGAACTGATCGCACTGGCAGAGTAAGTCTCGAGCTACTCAGAAACTGCACAGAGATGTCTTATCGCAATATTGCAAATCTTTCGTTCGCAATTTTAAGATGCTAAGATTCACTCCCAGTAGGCGGCAGCTTAGCGTGTGCAATGCTGCTAAAAGCAGCTTGCGAGCGAACAACTCGGAATGAGGGCCATGGGGGGTAATTCTGAGTTGATCGCAGCAGGATTTTTGTTAGCAGTTGGGCAAAACCATGTGCACTGCATTTACGAACAGATGATTTTTTATATAAATTTTAAAATGTTAGTAAATGTGTGTTTTTTTTTCAACCTGGAAGCCCAACATCGATTAAGATCGATCTTAAATAGCCCCCCGGGTTTTAAGGATAACCATGGTTGAGTCCAATGGTTAATTCACATTGACCGAAGTTCTAATTAAGTCACCTGTGCTCAAGCATGATATCCTTAAAATCTGGATTGCAATGACAGCATTTTGGAACTATGCCTAAGGGTTTAATTTTTACATTTATCCACTGACAATAAATCTACCTACAATATCCCTGTAACTGTTATGATTACAGTATTTCACTAAATAATTTAATTTGCTGAACCTTCTGTAAAAAGAAATATTAAGCTGCTGTAATTCCCAGATGCAGCAAATTTGTTAGCTAGTGGGCAAAACCATGTGCACTGCAGGGTTGGGGGGGGCAGATATAACATTTGCAGAGAGATTTAGGTGGGTTATATTGTTTGTGTGCAGGGTAAATACTGGCTGTTTTGTTTTTACACTGCAATTTAGATTTCAGTTTGAACACACCGCACCAAAATCTAACTCTCTCTGCACATATTATACACCCCCCCCCCCTGCAGTGTACATGGTTTTAGCTAATAAATTTGCTGCTGTGATCAGATCTGAGTTAAGCCCTATGTATTTGGCACTGGCAAAGGGTTAGAGGCCTTGCTGTAGAGCTCACACCTTTCTTATCATGCATTGTAATATTTCCTATGTCCTGATGTTGTGCTCTCTGCTCCATCCAAGTAAACAGCAATGTAGCATGGCTATCAAAGAGCGTGAAGATTGCAGATTTCCTGGGATTAATGCTAAGGAATGCTATTCCAGAGGCTGCTGCTTTAATTCAAGTGTCACTGGGGTTAAATGGTGTTTTTACCTTAAAAACACAGGTAGAGTATATAGTACAGTGGTAAAGTGGGAGCATGTAGTGCTATTGATTACAGATTTGATGGAGCTTAAACATGGATAAGGTCCATGGCTCTAAGAGTTTATCTTGTGTATCCTTTATTCTTAGTCATGGTCAGATAAGATTAGAAAATACCATTTAAGTGAAAATTTCCTGTTAGCTGTTTTTCAGTTTGCTCAACTGTCTGATTAACTGGTCCTAAAAAAGGACCAAAGGAGCTAAATTGCCCTGTGATCTAGCTAAATTGCCCCAGTTAAAAAAAAAAAAAACTAAGCTGCTGTAATTCCTGGATGTTTCCTTACTGCATCAACAGGAAGTGACAAGAAACAATGTAATGTGGAACCGTACAGCAGAAGGGATTGCGGCTACCCCACAATAAGTGCAGCGGAATGTAAGAAGAGGAATTGTTGCTTTGACTGCAGCATTCCCGGGGTTAACTGGTGTTTCTTCAAGTCACAAGGTATGGAGCTGCTGTATAGTTACTCGCTAGTCAGTAGTTGTATGATGCTCACACCTGTTAAACTGGATACACACAGAATGCCCTACACAGGGGGTGAAATGAGCGCCCCCCCCCACCCCCCGTACGCTCAGCACACATCACGCTGTGCTGAGCGGGGGCAGAGATGTGTGCTGAGCAGTTCGCTCAGCACACATCTCTCCCCAAAATCGGGCCGTGAATACGGACCTTTAAACTGGATCCACACTTAGATTATCTGTCCAATTTTTTTTTTCTAGTTGAAACAAAATTATGCTAATATGTGGCAGCAAATGACAATTGACCATTTGCTCACAAACACTGGAAAACATCCAAAAATGGTCATTTAGATAAATTGGTTAAATCCATTTCATTTAGCTAATTTATCCAAACTACCTTTATTGTATCTTTGTGGGTGAATGATGTGTGGGTCAGTGTTGAGGGTGGTGGAGGAGATGGGTAATAGGCACAGCAGGGTGTGGACAGTCAAATAGTGTGCTTAGAGGTTCAGAGTCATTGTATGAGACTCTGGCAACAGTGACTTGATGAGTCTGGTGTCCATAGGGTGGGACGCATTAACCTTTTTATGCTATTGAAATAGTTCTCCTCCTGACCGACGCAGTTCCTTGCTCCGAGGTTGGTGTATTGTCCTGTTGCAGCGCCTCTCCACTGTGGTCACAGTGAGCTGTGTGGTGTTGCTGGCGCATGCCAATCTCCCCCCAACCTCCCTCTTGCATTTCAGACCTACGTACGTATGATGGGATCTTGTATGATATGCGCGTGTGCTGTAGAGATGAAAGTGGGGGTGAGGAGGCAGATCGTGAGATGGGGAAACTTTGTGGAATGTTAGTGAAGGGGAGCACTGGGCAATCTGAGTTGCAAAGAGGGCAGCAGAAGAGGTTATTGCATGTGCACTGGTGACAGGTCTATCCTTGGTGGCCAGCCTCAGTGGTAAAGGGGTACATGAGCTAGTGTCCCTTGGGCAGCCATGTACCATGGCCACCTCCCTACCTCCTATATATTCTCCCTGATCTGTCACTTTGTTACGGTCTGCTGCTGGCACTGGTGTATCGTCCTGCAGATGCCGTCTCCGCCCATTGCTGTGACTTCCCCCAGATGTGCTGCTGTCAGCGAAGCAGTGCTGTGCTGCTGTCAGCGAGACAGGGATGTGCTGCTGTCAGCGAGGCAGGGATGTGCTGCTGTCAGCGAAGCAGGGATGTGCTGCTGTCAGCGAAGCAGGGATGTGCTGCTGTCAGCGAAGCAGGGATGTGCTGCTGTCAGCGAGGCAGGGATGTGCTGCTGTCAGCGAGGCAGAGATGTGCTGCTGTCAGCGAGGCAGGGATGTGCTGCTATAAGTGAGGTAGGGATGTGCTGCTGTCATTGAAGCAGGAATGTGCTGCTGCAGTGAGGCAGAGATATGCAGCCCACTATCTCCCTATCACCCCTGCCTGAGTCACACACTTTCCCTGTCACCCCTGCCTCAGTTACCCACTATCTCCCAGTCACCGCTGCCTCAGTCAACCACTATATCTGCGATCCCTGCCTCAGTCACCCACTATACCAGTCACCCCTGCTTTAGTCACCCACTGTCACCCTATCACCCCTGCTTCAGTCACCCACTATCCCTGTCAACCCTGCCTCAGTCACCCACTATCTCCCAGTCACCCCTGCCTCAGTCAGCCACTATCCCTGTCACCCCTGCCTCAGTCTCTTTCTGTCCCTGTCACCCCTGCCACAGTCATCCACTATCTCCCTATCACCCCTGCCTTAGTCATTTATTATACCTGTCACCCACTTTCTTCCCATACTTACCCAACCCCTTCCTATCACCCCTCCCTCAGTAACCCACTATCTCCCTGTCACCCACTATCTCCCAGTCACCCCGGCCTCAGTCACCCACTATCTCCCACTCATACATGCTTCAGTCACCCACTATCTCCCAGTCATCCCTGCCTCAGTCACCTACTGACACCAGTGCAGACATTTCTGCTGCGGCCTCTCCACTCTCCAGCGTGAACGTCCTGACGACTGAGGAAATCCGCTTCCTAGTTGAGGACTCCGGGAATGAACACTGCCGATATTGCTGTCAGATGACTTTCTACCCAACGGAGGATTTTTGATACTTCCAGCTTTGCCATGCAGTTTCGAGTGCCGCCTTGATGATTTGTGTACACTACCGTGGTGGCGTTGTCAGATTGTACTTGAACAGGCTTGTTCTGTACTAGAGGCAGGGCCAGTGTCAATTAATTGAACACTGCCTGCAATTCCAGAATGTATATCAGGAGGAGAGATTCCTCCCTGGTCCACCGACCCTGTAGAAAGTGTTGCTCCAACACCATGGCCCAGCCCAAAAGACTGGCATCCATTGTCAGGAGGACACAGTTGGAGATCCAGAAGGGATGGCCCCTGCTCAACTGTTGGTCCTGTAGCCACCAGCTCAGTGTCAGACGAACCTCCGGAGTCAAGGAGATCATTTGAGACATCATCCGATGAGGCAGGCCGTCCCACTTGGAGAGGATTAACCTCTGCAGAGGGCGGTAATGAAATTGAGCGTACTCTACCATATCGAAAGCCGACACCATGAGGTCTAGTACTTGCATCGCCGTGTGTATCAACACTCTTGGGCGAGAGAGGACGATACTGTCCTGAATTTTCAGGACTTTCTCTGGAGACAGAAACAATTGTTGGCTGTGTGTGTCCAGCAGTGCCCCTAGGTGCACAATGTTCCGAGCAGGGACCAGCGAGGACTTTTTTCAGTTGATGAGCCACCCGTGGACTTTTAGGAATTGGACCGCCAGTTCCAGATAACTGTGGAGAACCTCTTGGGAGTTCACCAGGATCAGCAAGTCGTCCAGATTTGGCAGGATCCTAATTCTCTGATGGTGAAGGGTCGTCATCACGGCCATGACCTTTGTGAATATCCGAGGTGCCGTGGCCAAACCAGAAGGCAGGACTTGAAATCCAAAAACAAACCAGGCACAACACTGCTTAGCTTCCATCATCAGATGAGATTAGACCAGTGGCGTAACTACTGCCCACGCAGTCCTCGCGGTGGCTTGGGGGCGAGGGGCTGCGGGGGCACCACTGATTTACAGCAGACTGACATGCGGACGAGCGTCCGCATGTCAGTCAGCAGTCTCCTTCCCTCCGCCGCTTTTTGGAGGGACACGGAGGGCACACAGCGCGCCTCCCTGTGTCCCTCCTGCTGCATCATCTCCGGCGACCGCGGGTCTAATAGGGGGAAGTGCCGTCCGTGAGCTCTAATTGGCTCACGAACCGGCACTTCCCCCTATTAGACCCGCGGCCGCCAGAGATGATGCAGCAGGAGGGACACAGGAGAGACGAGCTGTGCCCTCCGTGTCCCTCCAAAAAGCGACGGCGGGGGGGGGGGGGGGTAAATATCTGGCACTGGGGGCATATATGGCACGGGGGGGAGGAATATCTGGCACTGGGGCATTTCTGGCACTGGGGGGAATATCTGGCACTGGGGGCATATCTGGCACTGGGGGGGATATCTGGCACTGGGGCATATATGGCACTGGGGGGGGGTATCTGGCACTGGGGGCATATATGGCACGGGGGGCATATATGGCACTGGGGGGAATATCTGGCACTGGGGGCATATATGGCACTGGGGGGGAATATCTGGCACTGGGGGCATATGTGTACCTGGCACATGGGGGGGACGACTATATTTGGCACTGGGGCATGTAAGTACCTGGCACCGTGGGGGAATATCTGGCACTGGGGACATATGTAGCACTGGGAGCACAGCCCTAGCAACAAGGACTACCTCCTAGCAACGAGCATGACACCCAGTGCATGAAACATCTGGCAACGAGCATGACACCCAGTGCATGAAACACCTGGCAACGAGCATGACACCCAGTGCATGAAACCCCTGGCAACGAGCATGACACCCTGAGCATGAAAACCCCTGGCACCGTGCATGGAACCAAGAGCATGAAACCCCTGGCAACGAGCATGACACCCAGTGCATGAAACCCCTGACAACGAGCAGGTAATTGAAAAGTAATTAGAAGCCTTACTGTAGGACTTAATGTGTAATGGGCATTACGGTGTGTGGCATAATGTATCACGGACATTGCGGTGTGTGTCATAATGTGTCGCAGGCATTACGGTGTATGGTATACTATATCGCGGGCATTGTGATATGTGGTATAATGTCTCAGGGTCATTGCAGTGTGTGGCATAATGTATCACGGACATTGCGGTGTGTGTCATAATGTGTCAGGCATTACGGTGTGTGGTATACTATATCACGGGCATTGTGGTATGTGGTATAATGTCAGGGTCATTGCAGTGTGGCATAATACATAACGGGCATTGCGATGTGTGGCATAGGGTATAACGGGCAGGGCATTGCGGTATGTGTCACAGGCATTACGGTGTATGGTATACTATATCACGGGCATTGTGGTATAATGTCTCAAGGTCATTGCAGTGTGTGGCATAATGTGTCACAGGCATTGTATGTGCTATAATGTATCGGGCATTGCAGTGTGTGGCATAATGTATCACGGACATTGCGGTGTGTGTCATAATGTGTCACAGACATTGTATGTGCTATAATGTATCAGGGGCATTGCAGTGTGTAGCATAATGTATAACGGGCATTGCGATTCCTGTCATAATGTGTCACAGGCATTACGGTGTGTGGCATAATGTGTCACAGACATTACGGTGTGTGGCATAATGTGTCGGGGGCATTACAGTGTGTGCATATTGTGTCGTGTATTATTGTGTGCGGCATAATGTCTAAGGGCCATTGCAGTATGTGGCATAATGTATACTGGGCATTACTATAAGGAGGAAAAATGACAAATAATGTAAGGGGCATGAATCAGGATTATTTTTCTTTCCTGTGGTGGCCAACGTATGGGCGTGCAGGTTGCAAAACTGGGGTATAAGGTAGTCTTTTCCTGCAATGCCACGCCCCTTTATGCGAAACCACGCCCACTCCAACAAAACCACGCCCCTTTTTTGACGCGCGCGCCTTAGGCGAGCGCATATTTATCCCTTTCTTGCTCCCAATTATGGAGCATGAAGGGGGGGGGGGGGCGCCGAAGAATTTTTTGGCTTGGGGGAGAAAAATTTCTAGTTACGCCACTGGATTGGACATATCCAGTGTGATGCGGCTGTAGATGATTTTTGCTGTTTCTAACTTCTACATCAATGAATAAGTTTCAAAATAGAATGCATCAAGAGAACGGTGTTGGTAGTATAAAACTACCTACAGCACCTGGTATTCCCAGGTGGTCTCACATCCAAGAACAAACCAGGCCTAAGATCAGGTGATATTGGGCATATACAGTGTGGTGTGGCTGTAGATGAGCTTAGTGGTTTCAGTTAGAGTTCTTCTACTTCTAACTACTCGTACATAAATGAATAAGCGGACGATTTATTAAACCTGGTGAAATGATAATTTGCATGGTGATAAAGTACCAGCCAATCAGCTCCTAATTGCCATGTCACAGGCTGGGTTTGAAAAATGACAGTTAGGAGCTGACTGGCTGGTACTTTATCACCTTGCACTTTATCAGTTCACCAGGCTTAATAGATCTGCCCCAATGTTTCAAAATGGAATGCATCAAGAGAACGGTGTTGGTATTGTAAAAATACACACAGCTCCTGGTATTTCCTGGTGGTCTCCCATCCAAGTACTAAAACCAGGACCAACACTGCTTAGCTTCCATGATCAGGAGAGATTGGGCAAATCCAGTGTGCTGTGGCTGTAGATGAGCTCGTGGTTTCTGTTAGAGCTCTTCTACTTCTAACTTCTGGTACATAAAAGAATATGTGTAAAAATTAAATGTACAGTACCAAGAAAAGGGTGTTGGTAGTTTAAAAACACCTAAAGAATCTGATAATACATGGATGGGAGACTGCTTGGTAGTAACAAAGTCCAATACTGCTTTGCTTCAAAGATCAAATGAGATTGGGCATATCCAGTGTGGTGTGGCTTTAGATAGGCTTTGTGGTTTCTGTTAGAGCTCTTCTACTTCTAACTACTGGTACATTAATGAATATGTATAAGGTTGTAGTTTATCCAATATCCCTTTACTACCTTACCTCCCCCCCCCTCCCCTCCCCTCCCCTCCTTATAGCTTCCTTTGTTCTCTCCTCTTCGTGTGTGCGTTATTTGTTTTCTCATACGTCCTAGAGGATGCTGGGATCACATTAAGAACCATGGGGTATAGACGGGATCCGCAGGAGACATGGGCACTTTAAGACTTTCAAAGGGTGTGAACTGTCTCCTCCCTCTATGCCCCTCCTCCAGACTCCAGTTTTAGAATTGTGCCCAGTGAGACTGGATGCACTACAGGGGAGCTCTACTGAGTTTCTCTGAAAAGACTTATGTTAGTTTTTCTTATTTTCAGGGAGGCTGCTGGCAACAGTCTCCCTGCTTCGTGGAACTTAGGGGAGAGAAGTATGACCAACTTCTAGTGAGTTCAATGGCTCTGCTTCTGGCTGACAGGACACCATTAGCTCCTGAGGGTGCTGATCGCTGGGTACGCCTAGATGCCCACTCCCGTAGCCTGCCATCACCCCCTTACAGAGCCAGAAGTCAGAAGACAGGCGAGTAGCAGAAGAACAGAAGACTTCTTCTCCAGTGACGGCATTCTGAGTTACCACGCAGCGAGCGGAATGCTGTGCGCCATGCTTCCACACACACACAGGCACTGCAGGGTGCAGGGCATGTGGGTGGGTGGGGGGGGGCACCCTGGGCAGCATAAATTCCTCACAAAAGGCTGGCAAAAGTGGACATTAGTGCCTGGGCACTGTCCTTACCCCGCCAGCGTAATTAATTATTTGTTTCTGAGCGGGACAGAAGCGTGCCATTACAGCGGCGGGGCTTCTTCCTCACCTCACCAGCACATCTATAGAGCGTTACAAGTCTATCACTATAGAGTTTATTATTTCCCAGACTGTGTACTTTTGGCGCTGGGTTGTGAGCTGAAAAATCCTCTCTGTCCCTCTGACAGATTTACTGTAGGTCTATCCCCCATAAGCCGATGTGTCTGTGGGTACTTGGTGCATGTGTGTCAACATGTCGGTGGCTGAATGTTTTTCCCAAGAGGAAACTATATTAGGAATGCAGACATATGATGGTGGCCCTGTTGGCACCAGCAATAACTGACTGGGTGAAAGTTTCAATAATATCAGAGTGAGGTTGGATAAATCTGTGTCCCAGACACAGACGTAGAGAATAGATGTGATGTTCATGGCTATGCTTCTTTTCCCTCAGGCCCGCAAAAATGTTACTACACACTGATACTGACTCGGATACTGATTCCTATGTCGACCATAATATTTCCTGATTAGATCCAATATTGGCAAGGAGCATTCAGTACATGATTGTGGATATTAAGGACATATTAACATCACTGAGGACCCTGCTGTTCCTGACAAAGGGGTCTATATGTATGTATATATAGATATATAATGAAAGCTGATGTAACGTTCCTCCATCTCTGTTTGAGAAAGTCTGGGCCAGCTCGACAAGATGGTTTCAAATCCCCAAAAGGTTTCCGATTGTTTATTCATTTCCTGCTGCGGACAGAATAAAGTGGGAGTCACCCCCTGTTCTGCACGGGGCCCTGTCACAAATCCAGCGGATCGTATGCAGGAAGCTACATTATTTCTAGTTATGTAACCACGGGTACATTACTTAGACCTGCCATTACATGCGCATGGGTGAGAAGTAGTATTCAAGAATTGGTCGAATACCTTGTCTTCCGATATAGATATCTTGGAGAGATGGGATACTCCTTACGTTGGATCATATCAAGGACACTGCAGCATACTTACGACTGCAAGGGATATAGGACTCTTGAGTTCACGGGCCAATTTCATGGCAGTCTCGGATAGGAGGGCATTGTGGATTCACCAAGGGAATGCTGATGCTGACTCCAAGAAGAAAGGGAGTCTCTTCCCTATGAAGGTGAAGCCTTGTTTGGCAACGGCCTAGTTAATTTGATCTCGGCAGCTCCCGCAGGTAAGTCAACCTTCTTGCCCTATGTTCCCTCTCAACGGATGAAGACGCATCATTGTCTAACGCAGTCATTTTGTCCCAATAGATATGCAAGAAGTTAAGATTCCCCTTTCTTTGCAGGTAGAGGAAGGAGAAGAGGGAAGAGGTCTGTAGCCTCTTCAAGATCGCAGGAGCAGAGATCGTCCTCTGCTTCTGCCAAATCCACTGCATGACGCTGGGGCTCTCTTGCAGGAGCCCACACCAGTGGGGGCACGTCTAAAACACTTCAGTCAGTTCTGGATTAATTTGGACCTGGACTCGTGGGTTTTACAAATAGTGTCACAAGGGTACAAACTGGGGTTTCAAGACGTTCCCCCTCACCGATTGTTCAAATCGGCCTTAGTCAGCAGGGAGAAGGTTTTTATTCAAGCCTCTTCGTGCTCCCGAAGCCGGACGGCTCAGTCAGACCAATCTTAAATCTGAAATCCCTCAATTTCTACCTAAAGAAATTCAATTTCAAGATGGAATCTCTCAGGGTAGGTATCTCCAGTCCGGAGGAAGGAGATTTCATGGTTTTGGTAGACATAAGGATGCCTAATTACATGTTCCCGTTTAGCCACTGCATCAAGCTACCTGAGGTTTGCAATTCAGGATTGTCATTACCAATTTCAGACGTTGCCATTTGGTCTGTCCACGGCTCCGAGGATTTTCACCAGGGTGATGGTGGAAATGATGGTTCTCCTTCGCAAGCAAGGAGTCACAATTATGCCGTACTTGGATGATCTCCTGATAAAGGCGAGATCCAGGGACCAGTTGGTGCAAAACATCTACTCTCCATGACAGTTCTTCAACAACATGGTTGGCTCCTAAACTTGCCAAAATCGCAGTTGGTCCCAATGACGCGGTTGTTGTTTCTGGGAGTCATACTGGACACAGAAGAGGCTTTCTTCCAGTGGAAAGGCTATGGAGTTCGAGAGTCTGGTCAAACAAATTCTGAAACCAGCAAGAGTGTTAATCCATCAATGCATTCTGTTGCTGGGGAAGATGGTTGCGGCCTACGAGGCCATTCAGTTTGGCAGGTTCCATGCCAGAGTGTTCCAGTGGGACCTGTTGGACAAGTGGTCCGGATCCCACCTACACATGCACCGGAGGATAATCCTGTCTTCCAAGACCAGAATCTTACTCCATTGGTGGCTGCACAGTTCTCACCTCCTAGAGGGGCGATGGTTCGGGATCCAGGACTGGATCCTAGGGACCATGGATGCAACCCTCCGAGGCTGGGGAGCAGTCACACAGGGGGAAAACATTCAAGGAAGATGGTCAAGTCAGGAAAGTTTTCTCCACATAAATGTTCTGGAGTTAAGGGCCATTTAATAACTGCAGACACAGTACGCACTGGGACGGGTGCCCAGCATCCTCTATGGACTAAGAGAAAAGGATTTACCGGTAGGTATTAAAATCCTATTTTCTCTAACGTCCTAGAGGATGCTGGGGACTCCGTAAGGACCATGGGGATAGATAGGCTCCGCAGGAGACATGGGTACTTTAAGAAAGACTTTAGTTCTGGGTGTGCACTGGCTCCTCCCTCTATGCCCCTCCTCCAGACCTCAGTTTGATACTGTGCCCAGTGGAGACTGGGTGCTTTTCAGGAGCTCTCCTGAGCTTTCTGACAGAAAGTATTTTGTTAGGTTTTTAATTTTCAGGGAGCACTGCTGGCAACAGACTCCCTCATCGAGGGACTGAGGGGAGAGAAGCAGCCCTACTCTCTGAGTTGCAAGGTCCAGCTTCTTATCCACCATTAGCTCCAGAGGGATTGGTACGCAGGATCTCACCCTCGCCGTCCGTCCCAGAGCCGCGCCTCCGTCCCCTTTGCAGAGCCGGAAGATAGAAGCCGGGTGAGTATGAGAAGAAAAGAAGACTTCAGAGGCGGCAGAAGACTTCATGATCTTCACTGAAGTAACGCACAGCACTGCAGCTGTGCGCCATTGCTCCCATACACCTCACACACTCCGGTCACTGTAAGGGTGCAGGGCGCAGGGGGGGCACCCTGGGCAGCAATATAAACCTCTTTTTTGCAAAAATATAACACATATACAGCGGGGCACTGTATATATGTATGAGCCCCCGCCAATTTTACAGTTTAAGCGGGACAGAAGCCTGCCGCCGAGGGTGCGGGGCTTCTCCCTCAGCACTCACCAGCGCCATTTTTTCTTCACAGCACCGCTGAGAGGAAGCTCCCCGGACTCTCCCCTGCTTATACCACGGTAGACAAGAGAGTTGAAAAGAGGGGGGGGGGCACATAATTTGGCGCAAATTACATACAGCAGTACTACTGGGCAAACATTAAGTTACTGTGTATTCCTGGGTTATATAGCGCTGGGGTGTGTGCTGGCATACTCTCTCTCTGTCTCTCCAAAGGGCCTTGTGGGGAAACTGTCTTCAGAAAAAGCATTCCCTGTGTGTGTGGTGTGTTGGTACACGTGTGTCGACATGTCTGAGGAAGAAGGCTATATTAGAGAGGAGCAGGAGCAAATGAATGTGGTGTCTCCGCCGACAGCTGATTGGATGGATATGTGGAATGTTTTAAATGCTAGTGTAAACTCATTGCACAAAAGATTAGACAAGGCTGAAGCTTTGGGACAGTCAGGGTCTCAACCCATGCCTGATCCTATGTTGCAGGGACTGTCAGGGTCTCATAAGCGCCCACTATCCCAGATTGTTGACACAGATACAGACACGGATTCTGACTCCAGTGTCGATTACGATGATGCAAAGTTACAGCCAAAATTGGCAAAATCCATTCGATATATGATTATGGCAATAAAAGATGTTTTGCACATCAGAGAGGAACCCCCTGTCCCTGACAAGAGGGTACATATGTACAAGGTGAAAAAGCCTGAGGTAACCTTTGAGGGGGTCACACGAGCTGAACGAGTTATGTGAAAAAGCTTGGGAATCTCCAGATAAAAGACTGCAGATTTCCAAAAGGATTCTTATGGCGTATCCTTTCCCATCAATGGATAGGTTACGATGGGAATCCTCCCCTAGGGTGGACAAAGCATTAACACGCTTATCCAAGAAGGTAGCCCTCCCGTCCCAGTATACGGCTACCCTCAAAGAGTCTGCTGACCGCAAACAGGAGATTACCCTGAAGTCCATTTATACACATTCAGGTACCTTACTCAGACCGGCAATTGCGTCGGCCTGGGTGTGTAGTGCTGTAGCGGCATGGACGGATACCTTATCTGAGGGGATGGATACCCTAGATAAGGATACTATTTTATTGACCCTGGGGCATATAAGAGATGCTGTCCTATATATGTGTGTATGCAAACTACAGGTGGTGCTGCAGGGCTCACACCCTTTTACTTGTCTTGTAGAGCAACTCTGGAGCTGTTTCTGGGTCCAGCTGCTGCAAGAAATCAGCTTGAATGCTTCAGGGGCTGGGGCATGGCCAACATGAGCCCACACTGATGGGGGGTGGGGGTGTATAAAGCGATTTAGGGGTCATCCAAGCGCAACCCCACAAAGGCCGCCATGCCCTGCGTGACCCTTTTCTCTTTTCATATGCAGACGAGGGTTGCAGCCAACTATGCCCACTGCTTGGATGACATCACTATATGCAAATCCATCTGCTGCAGGCCTTCCCCCAGGAATGCTTGCAGTAGTTGTTGCATTTGGTTTGTTGTTTGGGGGTGCTTCAGTATTAGGCAGCCTTCTGCCCTCCCACATTCGTCTGAAAATGTGTTCTCCCTGCAGTTGTTGTTCCCAGATGAGAGTTCCCTTGTGCTTCCTCAGTTGAATCTCCTTAACTTGACAGGGGTGTGCCCGAGCAGCCGCCCTCCACAGCCCTATCCCAACACATACTTATCTTGCATATGAGATCTCTTGATCATGAAGATAGTTCTCACAGGGTGAGGTTCATCCATTACATTTTAAAGTAGGAAGGTACAAATTACATATTCAAATTACATATATGTGCTGGATTCAAATGTTTTCCCTCCTTCCTTTCTCAATTGTGCCCATCAGCAGCTATTCTAATGTTGCTGCCAATGGGTGTGACGCATTCATTTCTTCTGTGGGGTACACTGGACTCCACAAGGATTCACATTGTATATGTACACCAGAGTAGGATCTTGATCTGAGGCACCAACAGGCTCAAAGCTTTTGACTGTTCCCAAGATGCTCAGCGCCCCCTCCTCTATAACCTCGCTTCCATGAACAGGGAGCTCAGTTTGTAGTTGGTGCCTTCAGTAGCAGGCCACTTAACAGGGGGCTGCCTCAGGCAGCCTATTCTTAGCTATTAATTTTGGCAAGAAAAGAAGAACTTTTTTTATAAGAATCTACAAGGGCTGCAGCAGGCTAGGTCTAATAGACCTCTTTACTGCAGCTCCATCACTCCCAGTGGCGCAGTATACTCCCGTGCCCCGGTTGCTGGGTCACTGCAGCGGAGGCTCCGGTTTCTTCCTAAGGTCAGTCACACACACACCGCCCTCCGGGATCACGAGGCCGCTGATGGGGGCGGGCCGTGTGCGCACTGGCGTGGACACTGATTACTGGGCAGCCGCTCCACTAGCCACCAGGGACAGTTAAGGAGCACAGCTCAGGGGTTTTTTCTCCTATATTAACCCCATTTTGTACTACCCGCAGTGCATTGTGATAGGTAATGGGGCCTGATTCAGGTTGGATCGCAATCCAACTGCAAAAACTGCTAAGAGCATACGCCTGCATTTTCTGCGGCACCCCGCAGATAATGCGATCACCTCTGCCTGTGAATCGGTGAAGGGGGCGGGGAGGGGGGTCAACAACACTCCATTTCCAAGTCGGAGATGGAGCGGTGCGGGGGCACGGTTTCAAAATGGGGTCGGCAACGGAGAAACAGGAGGCGTGGTCAGAGCAGCTGCATGACATCACATGGGCCGGACTCTGCCAGTGGAGCCCCAGCGTCATGAGGTAGATTTTGTAGAGGCCGGGGAGGACTTCTGTTCCTGGGAACTAGCTGTGTTGTGCAGCTTTATTCCTCTGCCCCTACCTCTGGCAAGAAAGGACGCACCTCGCACTTTCTTGTTTCTTTGTGACCGAAAGGACTGCATTTGATAATGCGGAGCGTTCTTATGCTGTGAGGGAACATAAGGTAAAAAATTTGATTTTCCAACTGTAGCTGTGCGTGTTAATGCTTTGTCCATCCTACGGGAGGATTTCCATCGTAACCTATCCGTTGATGAAAAAGGATACGCCATAAGAATCCTTTTGGAAATCTGCAGTCTTTTATCTGGAGATTCCCAAGCTTTTTCACATAACTCGTTCAGCTCGTGTGACCCCCTCAAAGGTTACCTCAGGCTTCTTTCCCTTGTACATATGTACCCTCTTGTCAGGGACAGGGGGTTCCTCTGTGATGTGCAAAACATCTTTTATTGCCATAATCATATATCGAATGGATTTTGCCAATTTTGGCTGTAACTTTGCATCATCGTAATCGACACTGGAGTCAGAATCCGTGTCGGTATCTGTGTCAACAATCTGGGATAGTGGGCGCTTATGAGACCCTGACAGTCCCTGCAACATAGGATCAGGCATGGGTTGAGTCCCTGACTGTCCCAAAGCTTCAGCCTTGTCTAATCTTTTGTACAATGAGTTTACACTAGCATTTAAAACATTCCACATATCCATCCAATCAGGTGTCAGCGGAGACACCACATTCATTTGCTCCCGCTCCTCTCTAATATAGCCTTCTTCCTCAGACATGTCGACACACGTGTACCGACACACCACACACACAGGGAATACTTTTTCTGAAGACAGTTTCCCCACAAGGCCCTTTGGAGAGACAGAGAGAGAGTATGCCAGCACACTCCCCAGCGCTATATAACCCAGGAATAACACAGTAACTTAATGTTTGTCCAGTAGCGCTGCTGTATGTAATTTGCGCCGAATTATGTGCCCCCCCTCTCTTTTCAACCCTCTTCTCTACCGTGGTATAAGCAGGGGAGAGTCCGGGGAGCTTCCTCTCAGCGGTGCTGTGGAGAAAAAATGGCGCTGGTGAGTGCTGAGGGAGAAGCCCCGCCCCCTCGGCGGCGGGCTTCTGTCCCGCTTAAACTGTAAAATTGGTGGGGGCTCATACATATATACAGTGCCCAGCTGTATATATGTTATATTTTTGCCAAAAAGAGGTTTATATTGCTGCCCAGGGCGCCCCCCCTGCGCCCTGCACCCTTATAGTGACCGGAGTATGTGAGGTGTATGGGAGCAATGGCGCACAGCTGCAGTGCTGTACGCTACCTCAGTGAAGATCATGAACTCTGTGGAGCCCGTCTATCCCCATGGTCCTTACGGAGTCCCCAGCATCCTCTAGGACGTTAGAGAAACTAGGATTTTAATACCTACCGGTAAATCCTTTTCTCTTAGTCTGTTGAGGATGCTGGGCACCCGTCCCAGTGTGTACTGTGTCTGCAGTTAATAAATGGCCCTTAACTCCAGAACATTTATGTGGAGACAACTTTCCTGACTTGACCATCTTCCTTGGACGTTTTCCCCCTGTGTGACTGCTCCCCAGCCTCGGAGGGTTGCATCTGTGGTCCCTAGGATCCAGTCCTGGATCCCGAACCATCGCCCCTCAAGGAGGTGAGAACTGTGCAGCCACCAATGGAGTGAGATTCTGGTCTTGGAAGACAGGATTATCCTCCGGTGCATGTGTAGGTGGTATCCGGACCAATTGTCCAACAGGTCCCACTGGAACACTCTGGCATGGAACCTGCCAAACTGAATGGCCTCGTAGGCCACAACCATCTTCCCCAGCAACTGAATGCATTGATGGATTAACACTCTTGCTGGTTTCAGAATTTGTTTGACCAGACTCTGGATCTCCATAGCCTTTCCACTGGAAGAAAACCTCTTCTGTGTCCAGTATGTGTTATGATTCCAGCACTCTGGTCAGAGAAGATCTTATGGCAAGGACCGGAGCACTGGAACGGAATGCTGGGGAAGGGAGCAGGACAGGAAAATAGCCCCTGGCGCCCTAACTCTGTTGTCTCACCCGTGTTGTCAGAAATCCCCTGCGAGACTATGGTTTCTTGAGCCCTTGGCAGCCGCGTTTGAAGGGCGGATCATGTCTGCCCAACTTCGATGCCCCCCGGTCCTAATGAGAGACAAAGGGAAACCCGAGACAGGGTGATAACAAGAGGCCCTCTAACTAAACAACCAGGCCAGGGGATAAGCAAACTCAAAACTATAATATGTGCGGAGAAACCGCCAGGAAAAAGGACAACCAAAATATCCACTTGTCCAATTCTCCTACCCGGCACCGCCGAGTACCAGAGAGGACTTGTGGAAGCGGAACCCTCCGCAAATGCTACAAACACAAAATATAAAAGGTAAAGCGGCTGAGCCGCAACACACGGCAGAGCCGCAACTCACGAACACCACTGGATATAAAACGGTGATCAGTCAGGACTCCAGGGAACCAAACGACCTCTTGGGATGAGATGACAACTCCCGAATACCGGACTTCTGCGGACTGGAATGACCGGATACAGCAGGACTGGAAACAGACTCTCAGCAAACAAAGGCAGCATGCAGGAAGCTATTACCGGCATCTGTGAGAAGCCCTGGGAGTGTATTTAACAAGGAGTCCTCCAATCAGCTGCTAATGGCTGATTAGAATAAATGCCGTGCAGCTGCCTTGCTGCACGGCCAGAGAGCAGGTGAATATCTTAATTTCCTAAAGCCTAGAAACGGGGAACGCGGTCCGCCAGTGGCGTCCCCGTTGCAAGGGTCCGTGCAGCTCAGCGCGCCCGGCGTCTAGCGTTGCTAGGGAGCCGGCGGCTGTACGTGCACGGCATCTCTAGTTGCTAGGCGCCGGGCCGCGCAGACCATCAAGCGGACCCCGGCGCCTAACAGTACCCCCCCCTTGAGGAGGGGTCAAGGAACCCCTAAAGCCAGGTTTCTGAGGAAATTCCCGAAAAAATGCCCTCTTGAGCCTCGGGGCATGAAGATCCTTATCCAGGACCCAAGACCTTTCCTCCGGACCATAGCCTTTCCAGTTAACCAGAAAATACAGCCGATCCCGGGACAATTTGGAATCGAGAACCTTCTCTACCATGAACTCCTGTTGTCCCTGTACATCCACTGGAGATCTACCCTGAGAGATCTTCCGAGGAAATCTACTGGAAGAAACGTATTGTTTCAACAGGGAACAATGAAACGTATTTCCAATCCTGAGAGATCTTGGTAAACGTAACCGAAAGGCAACTGGGTTGACTCTTTTAATAATAAGAAATGGCCCAATAAATTTGGGTCCCAGTCTAGCTGAGGATTGTCGAAGCCTGATGTTGCGAGTCGACAACCACACCCTATCTCCCACCTTAAAAGTGCAAGGACGTCGGAGCCTGTCAGAAAATTTCTTCTCTCGAAAAGCCGCTTTTCTGAGAGCAAGGTGCACCTTTTTCCAAATGGCTCTGAGATGGGAGGTTAAGGTAAGCGAGGAGACTGAGGAATGATGAAAAAAAGAATTAGCTCTGGGGTGAAAACCAAAAACTGAAAAGAATGGAGACTCTTTAGTGGAGGAATGACAAGAATTATTGTAAGCAAATTCAGCCAACGGAAGAAACTCGGACCAATCATTCTGGAGTTTGGCTGAATACAAGCGCAAATATTGTTTCAATGATTGGTTAACTCGTTCGGTTTGCCCGTTGGATTGTGGGTGGTAACCGGATGTTAACGACAATTTCATCTTCAATGAGGCACAAAAACATTTCCAGAATTGTGCGATGAATTGTGGACCCCGATCAGAAACAATATCAGTAGGCAACCCATGAAGCCTGAATACATGGCGGAGAAACAAAACTGCCAACCCTTGGGCAGAAGGCAATCGGGGAAGAGCAATAAAATGAGCCATTTTACTAAAACGGTCCACTACCACCCATATGACTCGGAATCCGGCTGAAAGGGGAAGGTCAACCACAAAATCCATGGAAATATGAGACCACGGCCTGAGAGGAACATTTAAGGGCATAAGTTGCCCGATGGGCAAGGAACGGGGAACCTTATGCTGTGCACAAACCTGACATGAATAAACAAATTCCTTGACGTCTTTAGAAAGACCAGGCCACCATACTGAGCGAGAGACTAACTCCAATGTCTTAGAGACTCCTGGATGCCCTGAAACTTTGTTATCATGGAATTCCGTTAAAACAGTAACTCTCAAAAACTCAGGGACGTAAAGACGACCAGCAGGAGTAATTCTAGGAGCTTGGTGTTGAAGCTGTTTTAACTGGGTAAATAAATCTTGTGTGAGGCCCGCCCAGATGACCGAAGATGGAAGTATGGGGGTAACAGGATTGTTATTGTGAACCGGAAGAAAGCTATGTGACAGGGCATCAGCCTTAGTATTCTTGGAACCAGGCCTGAAAGTGATTATAAATTTGAAACGCGTAAAAAATAATGCCCAACGTGCCTGCCGGGCATTAAGCCGCTTAGCTGATTCAATGTATTGCAGGTTCTTATGGTCAGTCAATACCGAAATAGTATGTTTTGCTCCCTCCAGCCAATGCCTCCACTCCTCGAAAGCCCATTTTACCGCCAGTAACTCCCGATTACCAACGTCATAGTTGGATTCAGCGGAGGAGAATTTCCTGGACATAAAGGCACAAGGATGTAACTCCAGAGACTCCGGATCCTTTTGAGAAAGGATAGCCCCCACTCCAACCTCCGAGGCATCAACCTCCACCACAAAGGGCAATTCCGGATTAGGATGTCTGAGGACTGGAGCCGAGACAAAGGCTTGTTTCAAGGCCCGGAAGGACAACTCAGCTTCACGCGACCAGTTGGTAGGATCCGCTCCTTTCTTTGTCAGAGCTACAATGGGAGCAACCAGGTCAGAAAAAGAATGAATGAACCTCCTATAATAATTCGCAAACCCTAAAAAACGCTGAATTGCTTTTAAATTGGTGGGTTGCGCCCAACTAAGGATGGCCTGGAGTTTCTTTGGTTCCATGGAAAATCCCTGAGGGGAAATTATGTACCCTAAAAAAGATACTTCCGTGACATGAAACTCACACTTCTCCAGCTTGGCATATAAATGATTCTCACATAACTTTTGAAGAACCAGACGCACCTGGGTAACATGTTGTTCCATTGATTTAGAAAAAATCAGGATGTCGTCTAAGTAAACGACCACGAATTTCCCTAGGAAGTCACGGAGCACATCGTTAATGAGGTCTTGAAAAACTGCCGGAGCATTGGACAGGCCGAACGGCATCACCAGGTATTCGTAGTAACCCGACTGAGTACTGAAGGCCGTTTTCCACTCATCTCCAGATTTAATTCGGATGAGGTTGTACGCTCCTCTAAGGTCAATTTTAGAAAAAAATCACAGCAGAACGTAACTGATCAAAGAGTACAGAAATCAACGGCAAAGGATAGGTGTTTTTAACTGAGATCTTATTCAGGGCTCTAAAATCAATGCAAGGTCTAAGCGAGCCATCCTTTTTCTCCACAAAGAAGAAGCCTGCACTTAAAGGAGATTTTGATGGTCTAATAAATCCTTTCTCAAGGCTCTCCTTTACATAATCATTCATAGCCGCAGTTTCTGGCCCGGATAATGCATATAATCTTCCCTTTGGCAATGCGGCACCAGGAATTAAGTCAATAGCACAATCATAAGGCCGATGGGGAGGCAGAATGTCCGCATTGCCTTTGGAGAAAACATCAGCAAACTCCTGGTATTCCACCGGAATGAGTTCTGGAATGATAGCTGCTACTCTGACTGGAAACGTGATACATTCCTTATCACAAAAAGTACCCTAATGTGAAATCTCCCCTGACCGCCAATCAATGGTGGGATTATGAAAGGCCAGCCAAGGGTGACCCAGAACAACTGGAACTGCTGGGCAATGTGTAAGAAAGAACTCGATTTTCTCGGAATGTAGAGCTCCTACTGTAAGTAGTACAGGGGGTGTACGGAGAGAAATAATCCCATTAGACAGCGGACTCCCATCTAAGCCATGCATGGTGACACACCTACCCAAAGGTAACTGAGGAATGCCTAAGGCCTTAGCCCAAGTTAAATCCATAAAGTTTCCTGCAGCTCCACTGTCAACAAAAGCCGACACCGAAGAACTGAGGCTGCCAAAGGAAACTTTAACTGGGACTAAAAGGGAGTTATTCGAGGAGATAAGCTGCAGACCTAGGTGAACCCCCTCACAATTCACCTGGTCAAAGCATTTCCCGACTTGTTCGGACAATTACGAGCAAAATGACCCTTACCCCCACAGTACAGACAAAGACCAGAATTTTGCCTTCTGGCTCTTTCTTCAGGAGACAGCCGGGAGAGACCCATCTGCATGGTCTCCTCTACGTCTTCAGGAATGGAATATACACACGGACTTGACCTTACAGGTGCTCCTTTTTCAGCCCTCCGCTCTCTGAGACGACGATCAATCTTAATAGAAAGCTCCATGAGTTTATCGAGAGTCTCAGGAGCGGGGTACTGAAGGAGACTGTCTTTTATAGACTCTGATAAGCCGAGGCGAAACTGACTGCGCAGGGCTGGGTCATTCCAGCCACAGTCGTTCGACCAACGGCGAAACTCCGTACAATAAACCTCTGCAGGATTTCTACCCTGTCTGAGAGCGCGCAACTGACTTTCAGCGGACGCCTCTCTATCAGGGTCATCATACAAGAGCCCTAAAGACTCAAAAAAAGCGTCAACTGACAACAATGCCGGATCCTCTGCTCTTAAACCAAATGCCCAGGTCTGAGGATCCCCCTGGAGCAAAGAAATAATAAACCCGACCCGCTGAGATTCAGTACCCGAGGAAGTCGGTCTTAAACGAAAATAAAGTTTACAGGATTCTTTAAAATTAAAAAACTCTTTTCTATCACCAGAAAAACGGTCAGGCAAATGCATCTTTGGTTCAGGGACTACCCTTGGGGAAGCTCGCAAAAGATCTTCCTGCGACTTCACCCGAAGAGAAAGATCCTGAACCATCTGAGTAAGTTCTTGAATCTGGCTGACTAAGAGCTGACCAGGATTTGGCCCTAAACCTGTTGGATTCATGAGGCCGATAAACTCTCACAAAACTGAATGAGAAAAAATTAAACCCCGTTTAATTTTAAGTTTTGGTATGGCCGGTAATAATGTTATGATTCCAGCACTCTGGTCAGAGAAGATCTTATGGCAAGGACTGGAGCACTGGAACGGAATGCTGGGGAAGGGAGCAGGACAGGAAAATAGCCCCTGGCGCCCTAACTCTGTTGTCTCACCCGTGTTGTCAGAAATCCCCTGCGAGACTATGGTTTCTTGAGCCCTTGGCAGCCGCGTTTGAAGGGCGGATTATGTCTGCCCAACTTCGATGCCCCCCGGTCTTAATGAGAGACAAAGGGAAACCCGAGACAGGGTGATAACAAGAGGCCCTCTAACTAAACAACCAGGCCAGGGGCTAAGCAAACTCAAAACTATAATATGTGCGGAGAAACCGCCAGGAAAAAGGACAACCAAAATATCCACTTGTCCAATTCTCCTACCCGGCACCGCCAAGTACCAGAGAGGACTTGTGGAAGCGGAACCCTCCACAAATGCTCCAAACACAAAATATAAAAGGTAAAGCGGCTGAGCCGCAACACACGGCAGAGCCGCAACTCACGAACACCACTGGATATAAAACGGTGATCAGTCAGGACTCCAGGGAACCAAACGACCTCTTGGGATGAGATGACAACTCCCGAATACCGGACTTCTGCGGACTGGAATGACCGGATACAGCAGGACTGGAAACAGACTCTCAGCAAACAAAGGCAGCATGCAGGAAGCTATTACCGGCGTCTGTGAGAAGCCCTGGGAGTGTATTTAACAAGGAGTCCTCCAATCAGCTGCTAAAGGCTGATTAGAATAAATGCCGTGCAGCTGCCTTGCTGCACGGCCAGAGAGCAGGTGAATATCTTAATTTCCTAAAGCCTAGCAACGGGGAACGCGGTCCGCCAGTGGCGTCCCCGTTGCTAGGGTCCATGCGGCTCAGCGCGCCCGGCGTCTAGCGTTGCTAATGAGCCGGCGGCTGTACGTGCACGGCGTCTCTAGTTGCTAGGCGCCGGGCCGCGCAGACCATCAAGCGGACCCCGGCGCCTAACAGTATGACTCCCAAAAACAACAACCGCGTCATTGGGACCAACTGCGATTTTGGCAAGTTTAGGAGCCAACCATGTTGTTGAAGAACTGTCAGGGAGAGTGCAATGTTTTGCACCAACTGGTCCCTGGATCTCGCCTTTATCAGGAGATCATCCAAGTACGGGATAATTGTGACTCCTTGCTTGCGAAGGAGAACCATAATTTCCGCCATCACCCTGGTGAAAATCCTCGGAGCCGTGGACAGACCAAACGGCAATGTCTGAAATTGGTAATGACAATCCTGAATTGCAAACCTTAGGTAGCTTGAGGCAGTGGCTAAATGGGAACATGTAAGTAGGCATCCTTAATGTCTACCAAAACCATGAAATCTCCGTCCTCCGGACTGGAGATCACTGCCCTGAGAAATTCCATCTTGAAATTGAATTTCTTTAGGAAGATATTGAGGGATTTCAGATTTAAGATTGGTCTGACTGAGCCGTCCGGCTTCGGGACCACGAAGAGGCTTGAATAAAAACCTTCTCCCTGCTGACTAAGGCCAATTTGAACAATCGGTGAGGGGGAACGTCTTGAAACCCCAGTTTGTACCCTTGGGACACTATTTGTAAAACCCACGAGTCCAGGTCCGAATGAATCCAGAACTGACTGAAGAGTTTTAGACGTGCCCCCACTGGTGTGGGCTCCTGCAAGAAAGCCCCAGTGTCATGCAGTGGATTTGGCAGAAGCAGAGGACAATCTCTGGTCCTGCGATCTTGAAGAGGCTACAGACCTCTTCCTTTTCCTTCCTCTACCTGCAAAGAAAGGGGAATCTTAACTTCTTGCATATCTATTGGGCCAAAATGACTGCGGTAGATAATGATGCGTCTTCATCCGTTGAGAGGGAACATAGGGCAAGAAGGTTGACTTACCATTGAAATGAGGATGCATCTTGCTGCCTTTCCAATGAAGCAAGTTTAATTTAGTAATAGGTGAAAAACCATCCTTACAAAGGTGTTAATCAGAGACTTGGCTTTGTGGACACTTTTCAGAGAACAAATTTGTTAGCATAAAAATAAAGCCAGAAAATGAAGAGCTGTTTAATCACTCAAATGGATTTTTTTGCCAGCATATTTCTTTTTCTCTGCAACCCACTGCTAAATTGTGCTTCCTAGCTGTTTTTATAAAATCACTGAATCAAATCTAACTCTGATTACATCAGAGAAGGCCAGGTACCCTACACCATAACAGGGGGTATGAAATTTGACTTGTCTACTTAAAGATCACCAAAATCTGATAACAAGGTCAATTAAGTCCCTGGGTGGGATTGAACCAACAACCTTTCGGTTAACAGCCGTACATACTAACTGATTTCGCCACAGAGACACTTTGCAAAAGTTCATACTGACAAAGGCTAATAAGCATTCATCTAAAACGTTTCCTAGAAAAACTTTAAAAAGTCAATAATCTGGAGAGTTTTTGTAAGATGTTTCTTCCATCAACCAACGAAGAAACACATTGGTACTTTCCCATGATGAGTGAGTGCTTCAGGATCTCTTGCACTTACATTTGCAGCAGAGTACTGCAATGGAAGCATGCTGGGCCCATAACCCAGAGGTAGGCAGATTGAAACTATCCTCTGCTATATGCATTTTTTTTTGTTAATTAAAGTAATCCAAAACTGGGATTGATATTTTGGCTCTTTTATTTTTACTTAAAGTACAATAACTTTTACCATTTTAATTTGTTTTAATAGTATATTGACAGTATTGTTTTCTTTCAAAAATCCACTTCATTTTCTTTACCCTATTATTAAAATGGTAATTGACAAAAACAAACTACACTGTCACCAGAAGAGCAATACAAAATGTACAAGTGATATATTAAAATCATCTTTCCAGCTTGAATTTCAATGATGCATTGGGGCAACGATTTTGTGAGAAACATCTTCACCCTTAAATAAAGATTTTCTTAATTCCTTACCTGTGTGCTAATTAGATATCACCTTGTTTTCACATTAAACAGACTTCCACATGAGAAAGCAGCAAGGATGCAGTGGCGTTAATGTTTCCTGGTGTCAACCTGTATTATTTCAGTAGACATTGAAATGAGGATGCATCTTGCTGCCTTTCCAATGAAGCAAGTTTAATTTAGTAATAGGTGAAAAACCATCCCTACAAAGGTGTTAATCAGAGACTTGGCTTTGTGGACACTTTTCAGAGAACAAATTTGTTAGCATAAAAATAAAGCCAGAAAATGAAGAGCTGTTTAATCACTCAAATGGATTTTTTTGCCAGCATATTTCTTTTTCTCTGCAACCCACTGCTAAATTGTGCTTCCTAGCTGTTTTTATAAAATCACTGAATCAAATCTAACTCTGATTACATCAGAGAAGGCCAGGTACCCTACACCATAACAGGGGGTTTGAAATTTTGACTTGTCTACTTAAAGATCACCAAAATCTGATAACAAGGTCAATTACGTACCTGGGTGGGATTGAACCACCAACCTTTTGGTTAATAGCCGTACACACTAACTGATTGCGCCACAGAGACACATTGTGAAAGTATATACTGACAAGGGCTAATAAGCATTCATCTAAAACGTTTCCTAGACAAACTTTAAAAAGTCAATAATCTGGAGAGTTTTTGTAAGATGTTTCTTCCATCAACCAACGAAGAAACACATTGGTACTTTCCCATGATGAGTGAGTGCTTCAGGATCTCTTGCACTTACATGTGCAGCAGAGTACAGCAATGGAAGCATGCTGGGCCCATAACCCAGAGGTAGGCAGATTGAAACTATTCTCTGCTATATGCATTTTTTTTTGTTTGTTAATTAAAGTAATCCAAAACTGGGATTGATATTTTGGCTCTTTTATTTTTACTTAAAGTACAATAACTTTTACCATTTTAATTTGTTTTAATAGTATATTGACAGTATTGTTTTCTTTCAAAAATCCACTTCATTTTCTTTACCCTATTATTTAAATGGTAATTGACAAAAACAAACTACATTGTCACCAGAAGAGCAATTCAAAATGTACAAGTGATATATTAAAATCATATTTCCAGCTTGAATTTCAATGATGCATTGGGGCAACGATTTTGTGAGAAACATCTTCATCCTTAAATATTTTCGTAATTTCTTACCTGTGTGCTAATTAGATATCACCTTGTTTTCACATTAAACAGACTTCCACATGAGAAAGCAGCAAGGATGCAGTGGCGTTAATGTTTCCTGGTGTCAACCTGTATTATTTCAGTAGACATTGAAATGAGGATGCATCTTGCTGCCTTTCCAATGAAGCAAGTTTAATTTAGTAATAGGTGAAAAACCATCCCTACAAAGGTGTTAATCAGAGACTTGGCTTTGTGGACACTTTTCAGAGAACAAATTTGTTAGCATAAAAATAAAGCCAGAAAATGAAGAGCTGTTTAATCACGCAATTTGATTTTTTTGCCAGCATATTTCTTTTTCTCTGCAACCCACTGCTAAATTGTGCTTCCTAGATGTTTTTATAAAATCACTGAATCAAATCTAACTCTGATTAAATCAGAGAAGGCCAGGTACCCTACACCATAACAGGGGGTATGAAATTTGACTTGCCTACTTAAAGATCACCAAAATCTGATAACAAGGTCAATTACGTCCCCGGGTGGGATTGAACCACCAACCTTTTGGTTAATAGCCATACATACTAACTGATTGCGCCACAGAGACACTTTGCAAAAGTTCATACTGACAAAGGCTAATAAGCATTCATCTAAAACGTTTCCTAGAAAAACTTTAAAAAGTCAATAATCTGGAGAGTTTTTGTAAGATGTTTCTTCCATCAACCAACGAAGAAACACATTGGTACTTTCCCATGATGAGTGAGTGCTTCAGGATCTCTTGCACTTACATGTGCAGCAGAGTACTGCAATGGAAGCATGCTGGGCCCATAAGCCAGAGGTAGGCAGATTGAAACTATCCTCTGCTATATGCATTTTTTTTTTTGTTAATTAAAGTAATCCAAAACTGGGATTGATATTTTGTCTCTTTTATTTTTACTTAAAGTACAATAACTTTTACCATTTTAATTTGTTTTAATAGTATATTGACAGTATTGTTTTCTTTCAAAAATCCACTTCATTTTCTTTACCCTATTATTAAAATGGTAATTGACAAAAACAAACTACATTGTCACCAGAAGAGCAATACAAAATGTACAAGTGATATATTAAAATCATCTTTCCAGCTTGAATTTCAATGATGCATTGGGGCAACGATTTTGTGAGAAACATCTTCACCCTTAAATAAAGATTTTCTTAATTCCTTACCTGTGTGCTAATTAGATATCACCTTGTTTTCACATTAAACAGACTTCCACATGAGAAAGCAGCTTAAACAGCTCTTCATTTTCTGGCTTTATTTTTATGCTAACAAATTTGTTCTCTGAAAAGTGTCCACAAAGCCTAGTCTCTGATTAACACCTTTGTAGGGATGGTTTTTCACCTATTACTAAATTAAACTTGCTTCATTGGAAAGGCAGCAAGATGCATCCTCATTTCAATGTCTACTGAAATAATACAGGTTGACACCAGGAAACATTAACGCCACTGCATCCTTGCTGCTTTCTCATGTGGAAGTCTGTTTAATGTGAAAACAAGGTGATATCTAATTAGCACACAGGTAAGAAATTATGAAAATCTTTATTTAAGGGTGAAGATGTTTCTCACAAAATCGTTGCCCCAATGCATCATTGAAATTCAAGCTGGAAAGATGATTTTAATATATCACTTGTACATTTTGTATTCTGGTGACAATGTAGTTTGTTTTTGTCAATTACCATTTTAATAATAGGGTAAAGAAAATGAAGTGGATTTTTGAAAGAAAACAATACTGTCAATATACTATTAAAACAAAATAAATGGTAAAAGTTATTGTACTTTAAGTAAAAATAAAAGAGCCAAAATATCAATCCCAGTTTTGGATCACTTTAATTAACAAAAAAAAAAGCATACAGCAGAGGATAGTTTCAATCTGCCTACCTCTGGGTTATGAGCCCAGCATGCTTCCATTGCTGTACTCTGCTGCACATGTAAGTGCAAGAGATCCTGAAGCACTCACTCATCATGGGAAAGTACCAATGTGTTTCTTCGTTGGTTGATGGAAGAAACATCTTACAAAAACTCTCCAGATTATTGACTTTTTAAAGTTTTTCTAGGAAACGTTTTAGATGAATGCTTATTAGCCCTTGTCAGTATATACTTTCGCAATGTGTCTCTGTGGCGCAATCAGTTAGTGTGTACGGCTATTAACCAAAAGGTTGGTGGTTCAATCCCACCCAGGTACGTAATTGACCTTGTTATCAGATTTTGGTGATCTTTAAGTAGACAAGTCAAATTTCATACCCCCTGTTATGGTGTAGGGTACCTGGCCTTCTCTGATGTAATCAGAGTTAGATTTGATTCAGTGATTTTATAAAAACATCTAGGAAGCACAATTTAGCAGTGGGTTGCAGAGAAAAAGAAATATGCTGGCAAAAAAATCAAATTGCGTGATTAAACAGCTCTTCATTTTCTGGCTTTATTTTTATGCTAACAAATTTGTTCTCTGAAAAGTGTCCACAAAGCCAAGTCTCTGATTAACACCTTTGTAGGGATGGTTTTTCACCTATTACTAAATTAAACTTGCTTCATTGGAAAGGCAGCAAGATGCATCCTCATTTCAATGTCTACTGAAATAATACAGGTTGACACCAGGAAACATTAACGCCACTGCATCCTTGCTGCTTTCTCATGTGGAAGTCTGTTTAATATGAAAACAAGGTGATATCTAATTAGCACACAGGTAAGGAATTAAGAAAATCTTTATTTAAGGGTGAAGATGTTTCTCACAAAATCGTTGCCCCAATGCATCATTGAAATTCAAGCTGGAAAGATGATTTTAATATATCACTTGTACATTTTGAATTGCTCTTCTGGTGACAATGTAGTTTGTTTTTGTCAATTACCATTTTAATAATAGGGTAAAGAAAATGAAGTGGATTTTTGAAAGAAAACAATACTGTCAATATACTATTAAAACAAATTAAAATGGTAAAAGTTATTGTACTTTAAGTAAAAATAAAAGAGCCAAAATATCAATCCCAGTTTTGGATCACTTTAATTAACAAAAAAAAAAGCATACAGCAGAGGATAGTTTCAATCTGCCTACCTCTGGGTTATGAGCCCAGCATGCTTCCATTGCTGTACTCTGCTGCACATATAAGTGCAAGAGATCCTGAAGCACTCACTCATCATGGGAAAGTACCAATGTGTTTCTTCGTTGGTTGATGGAAGAAACATCTTACAAAAACTCTCCAGATTATTGACTTTTTAAAGTTTTTCTAGGAAACGTTTTAGATGAATGCTTATTAGCCCTTGTCAGTATATACTTTCGCAATGTGTCTCTGTGGCGCAATCAGTTAGTATGTATGGCTATTAACCAAAAGGTTGGTGGTTCAATCCCACCCAGGGACCTAATTGACCTTGTTATCAGATTTTGGTGATCTTTAAGTAGGCAAGTCAAAATTTCAAACCCCCTGTTATGGTGTAGGGTACCTGGCCTTCTCTGATGTAATCAGAGTTAGATTTGATTCAGTGATTTTATAAAAACAGCTAGGAAGCACAATTTAGCAGTGGTTTGCAGAGAAAAAAAATATGCTGGCAGAAAAATCCAATTGAGTGATTAAACAGCTCTTTATTTTCTGGCTTTATTTTTATGCTAACAAATTTGTTCTCTGAAAAGTGTCCACAAAGCCAAGTCTCTGATTAACACTTTGTAGGGATGGTTTTTCACCTATTACTAAATTAAACTTGCTTCATTGGAAAGGCAGCAAGATGCATCCTCATTTCAATGTCTACTGAAATAATACAGGTTGACACCAGGAAACATTAACGCCACTGCATCCTTGCTGCTTTCTCATGTGGAAGTCTGTTTAATATGAAAACAAGGTGATATCTAATTAGCACACAGTTAAGGAATTAAGAAAATCTTTATTTAAGGGTGAAGATGTTTCTCACAAAATCGTTGCCCCAATGCATCATTGAAATTCAAGCTGGAAAGATGATTTTAATATATCACTTGTACATTTTGAATTGCTCTTCTGGTGACAATGTAGTTTGTTTTTGTCAATTACCATTTAAATAATAGGGTAAAGAAAATTAAGCGGATTTTTGAAAGAAAACAATACTGTCAATATACTATTAAAACAAATTAAAATGGTAAAAGTTATTGTACTTTAAGTAAAAATAAAAGAGCCAAAATATCAATCCCAGTTTTGGATTACTTTAATTAACAAACAAAAAAATGCATATAGCAGAGGATAGTTTCAATCTGCCTACCTCTGGGTTATGGGCCCAGCATGTTTCCATTGCTGTACTCTGCTGCACATGTAAGTGCAAGAGATCCTGAAGCACTCACTCATCATGGGAAAGTACCAATGTGTTTCTTCGTTGGTTGATAGAAGAAACATCTTACAAAAACTCTCCAGATTATTGACTTTTTAAAGTTTTTCTAGGAAACGTTTTAGATGAATGCTTATTAGCATTTGTCAGTATGTACTTTTGCAAAGTGTCTCTGTGGCGCAATCAGTTAGTGTGTAAGGCTATTAACCAAAAGGTTGGTGGTTCAATCCCACCCATGGACGTAATTGACCTTGTTATCAGATTTTGGTGATCTTTAAGTAGACAAGTCAAATTTCATACCCCCTGTTATGGTGTAGGGTACCTGGCCTTCTCTGATGTAATCAGAGTTAGATTTGATTCAGTGATTTTATAAAAACAGCTAGGAAGCACAATTTAGCAGTGGGTTGCAGAGAAAAAGAAATATGCTGGCAAAAAAATCCATTTGAGTGATTAAACAGCTCTTCATTTTCTGGCTTTATTTTTATGCTAACAAATTTGTTCTCTGAAAAGTGTCCACAAAGCCAAGTCTCTGATTAACACCTTTGTAAGGATGGTTTTTCACCTATTACTAAATTAAACTTGCTTCATTGGAAAGGCAGCAAGATGCATCCTCATTTCAATGGTAAGTCAACCTTCTTGCCCTATGTTCCCTCTCAACGGATGAAGACGCATCATTATCTACCGCAGTCATTTTGGCCCAATAGATATGCAAGAAGTTAAGATTCCCCTTTCTTTGCAGGTAGAGGAAGGAAAAGGAAGAGGTCTGTAGCCTCTTCAAGATCGCAGGACCAGAGATTGTCCTCTGCTTCTGCCAAATCCACTGCATGACACTGGGGCTTTCTTGCAGGAGCCCACACCAGTGGGGGCACGTCTAAAACTCTTCAGTCAGTTCTGGATTCATTCGGACCTGGACTCGTGGGTTTTACAAATAGTGTCCCAAGGGTACAAACTGGGGTTTCAAGACGTTCCCCCTCACCGATTGTTCAAATTGGCCTTAGTCAGCAGGGAGAAGGTTTTTATTCAAGCCTCTTCGTGGTCCCGAAGCCGGACGGCTCAGTCAGACCAATCTTAAATCTGAAATCCCTCAATATCTTCCTAAAGAAATTCAATTTCAAGATGGAATTTCTCAGGGCAGTGATCTCCAGTCCGGAGGACGGAGATTTCATGGTTTTGGTAGACATTAAGGATGCCTACTTACATGTTCCCATTTAGCCACTGCCTCAAGCTACCTAAGGTTTGCAATTCAGGATTGTCATTACCAATTTCAGACATTGCCGTTTGGTCTGTCCACGGCTCCGAGGATTTTCACCAGGGTGATGGCGGAAATTATGGTTCTCCTTCGCAAGCAAGGAGTCACAATTATCCCGTACTTGGATGATCTCCTGATAAAGGCGAGATCCAGGGACCAGTTGGTGCAAAACATTGCACTCTCCCTGACAGTTCTTCAACAACATGGTTGGCTCCTAAACTTGCCAAAATCGCAGTTGGTCCCAATGACGCGGTTGTTGTTTTTGGGAGTCATACTGTTAGGCGCCGGGGTCCGCTTGATGGTCTGCGCGGCCCGGCGCCTAGCAACTAGAGACGCCGTGCACGTACAGCCGCCGGCTCATTAGCAACGCTAGACGCCGGGCGCGCTGAGCCGCATGGACCCTAGCAACGGGGACGCCACTGGCGGACCGCGTTCCCCGTTGCTAGGCTTTAGGAAATTAAGATATTCACCTGCTCTCTGGCCGTGCAGCAAGGCAGCTGCACGGCATTTATTCTAATCAGCCTTTAGCAGCTGATTGGAGGACTCCTTGTTAAATACACTCCCAGGGCTTCTCACAGACGCCGGTAATAGCTTCCTGCATGCTGCCTTTGTTTGCTGAGAGTCTGTTTCCAGTCCTGCTGTATCCGGTCATTCCAGTCCGCAGAAGTCCGGTATTCGGGAGTTGTCATCTCATCCCAAGAGGTCGTTTGGTTCCCTGGAGTCCTGACTGATCACCGTTTTATATCCAGTGGTGTTCGTGAGTTGCGGCTCTGCCGTGTGTTGCGGCTCAGCCGCTTTACCTTTTATATTTTGTGTTTGGAGCATTTGTGGAGGGTTCCGCTTTCACAAGTCCTCTCTGGTACTTGGCGGTGCCGGGTAGGAGAATTGGACAAGTGGATATTTTGGTTGTCCTTTTTCCTGGCGGTTTCTCCGCACATATTATAGTTTTGAGTTTGCTTAGCCCCTGGCCTGGTTGTTTAGTTAGAGGGCCTCTTGTTATCACCCTGTCTCGGGTTTCCCTTTGTCTCTCATTAAGACCGGGGGGCATCGAAGTTGGGCAGACATAATCCGCCCTTCAAACGCGGCTGCCAAGGGCTCAAGAAACCATAGTCTCGCAGGGGATTTCTGACAACACGGGTGAGACAACAGAGTTAGGGCGCCAGGGGCTATTTTCCTGTCCTGCTCCCTTCCCCAGCATTCCGTTCCAGTGCTCCAGTCCTTGCCATAAGATCTTCTCTGACCAGAGTGCTGGAATCATAACATTATTACCGGCCATACCAAAACTTAAAATTAAACGGGGTTTAATTTTTTCTCATTCAGTTTTGTGAGAGTTTATCGGCCTCATGAATCCAACAGGTTTAGGGCCAAATCCTGGTCAGCTCTTAGTCAGCCAGATTCAAGAACTTACTCAGATGGTTCAGGATCTTTCTCTTCGGGTGAAGTCGCAGGAAGATCTTTTGCGAGCTTCCCCAAGGGTAGTCCCTGAACCAAAGATGCATTTGCCTGACCGTTTTTCTGGTGATAGAAAAGAGTTTTTTAATTTTAAAGAATCCTGTAAACTTTATTTTCGTTTAAGACCGACTTCCTCGGGTACTGAATCTCAGCGGGTCGGGTTTATTATTTCTTTGCTCCAGGGGGATCCTCAGACCTGGGCATTTGGTTTAAGAGCAGAGGATCCGGCATTGTTGTCAGTTGACGCTTTTTTTGAGTCTTTAGGGCTCTTGTATGATGACCCTGATAGAGAGGCGTCCGCTGAAAGTCAGTTGCGCGCTCTCAGACAGGGTAGAAATCCTGCAGAGGTTTATTGTACGGAGTTTCGCCGTTGGTCGAACGACTGTGGCTGGAATGACCCAGCCCTGCGCAGTCAGTTTCGCCTCGGCTTATCAGAGTCTATAAAAGACAGTCTCCTTCAGTACCCCGCTCCTGAGACTCTCGATAAACTCATGGAGCTTTCTATTAAGATTGATCGTCGTCTCAGAGAGCGGAGGGCTGAAAAAGGAGCACCTGTAAGGTCAAGTCCGTGTGTATATTCCATTCCTGAAGACGTAGAGGAGACCATGCAGATGGGTCTCTCCCGGCTGTCTCCTGAAGAAAGAGCCAGAAGGCAAAATTCTGGTCTTTGTCTGTACTGTGGGGGTAAGGGTCATTTTGCTCGTAATTGTCCGAACAAGTCGGGAAATGCTTTGACCAGGTGAATTGTGAGGGGGTTCACCTAGGTCTGCAGCTTATCTCCTCGAATAACTCCCTTTTAGTCCCAGTTAAAGTTTCCTTTGGCAGCCTCAGTTCTTCGGTGTCGGCTTTTGTTGACAGTGGAGCTGCAGGAAACTTTATGGATTTAACTTGGGCTAAGGCCTTAGGCATTCCTCAGTTACCTTTGGGTAGGTGTGTCACCATGCATGGCTTAGATGGGAGTCCGCTGTCTAATGGGATTATTTCTCTCCGTACACCCCCTGTACTACTTACAGTAGGAGCTCTACATTCCGAGAAAATCGAGTTCTTTCTTACACATTGCCCAGCAGTTCCAGTTGTTCTGGGTCACCCTTGGCTGGCCTTTCATAATCCCACCATTGATTGGCGGTCGGGGGAGATTTCACATTGGGGAACTTTTTGTGATAAGGAATGTATCACGTTTCCAGTCAGAGTAGCAGCTATCATTCCAGAACTCATTCCGGTGGAATACCAGGAGTTTGCTGATGTTTTCTCCAAAGGCAATGCGGACATTCTGCCTCCCCATCGGCCTTATGATTGTGCTATTGAGTTAATTCCTGGTGCCGCATTGCCAAAGGGAAGATTATATGCATTATCCGGGCCAGAAACTGCGGCTATGAATGATTATGTAAAGGAGAGCCTTGAGAAAGGATTTATTAGACCATCAAAATCTCCTTTAAGTGCAGGCTTCTTCTTTGTGGAGAAAAAGGATGGCTCGCTTAGACCTTGCATTGATTTTAGAGCCCTGAATAAGATCTCAGTTAAAAACACCTATCCTTTGCCGTTGATTTCTGTACTCTTTGATCAGTTACGTTCTGCTGTGATTTTTTTCTAAAATTGACCTTAGAGGAGCGTACAACCTCATCCGAATTAAATCTGGAGATGAGTGGAAAACGGCCTTCAGTACTCAGTCGGGTTACTACGAATACCTGGTGATGCCGTTCGGCCTGTCCAATGCTCCGGCAGTTTTTCAAGACCTCATTAACGATGTGCTCCGTGACTTCCTAGGGAAATTCGTGGTCGTTTACTTAGACGACATCCTGATTTTTTCTAAATCAATGGAACAACATGTTACCCAGGTGCGTCTGGTTCTTCAAAAGTTATGTGAGAATCATTTATATGCCAAGCTGGAGAAGTGTGAGTTTCATGTCACGGAAGTATCTTTTTTAGGGTACATAATTTCCCCTCAGGGATTTTCCATGGAACCAAAGAAACTCCAGGCCATCCTTAGTTGGGCGCAACCCACCAATTTAAAAGCAATTCAGCGTTTTTTAGGGTTTGCGAATTATTATAGGAGGTTCATTCATTCTTTTTCTGACCTGGTTGCTCCCATTGTAGCTCTGACAAAGAAAGGAGCGGATCCTACCAACTGGTCGCGTGAAGCTGAGTTGTCCTTCCGGGCCTTGAAACAAGCCTTTGTCTCGGCTCCAGTCCTCAGACATCCTAATCCGGAATTGCCCTTTGTGGTGGAGGTTGATGCCTCGGAGGTTGGAGTGGGGGCTATCCTTTCTCAAAAGGATCCGGAGTCTCTGGAGTTACATCCTTGTGCCTTTATGTCCAGGAAATTCTCCTCCGCTGAATCCAACTATGACGTTGGTAATCGGGAGTTACTGGCGGTAAAATGGGCTTTCGAGGAGTGGAGGCATTGGCTGGAGGGAGCAAAACATACTATTTCGGTATTGACTGACCATAAGAACCTGCAATACATTGAATCGGCTAAGCGGCTTAATGCCCGGCAGGCACGTTGGGCATTATTTTTTACGCGTTTCAAATTTATAATCACTTTCAGGCCTGGTTCCAAGAATACTAAGGCTGATGCCCTGTCACATAGCTTTCTTCCGGTTCACAATAACAATCCTGTTACCCCCATACTTCCATCTTCGGTCATCTGGGCGGGCCTCACACAAGATTTATTTACCCAGTTAAAACAGCTTCAACACCAAGCTCCTAGAATTACTCCTGCTGGTCGTCTTTACGTCCCTGAGTTTTTGAGAGTTACTGTTTTAACGGAATTCCATGATAACAAAGTTTCAGGGCATCCAGGAGTCTCTAAGACATTGGAGTTAGTCTCTCGCTCAGTATGGTGGCCTGGTCTTTCTAAAGACGTCAAGGAATTTGTTTATTCATGTCAGGTTTGTGCACAGCATAAGGTTCCCCGTTCCTTGCCCATCGGGCAACTTATGCCCTTAAATGTTCCTCTCAGGCCGTGGTCTCATATTTCCATGGATTTTGTGGTTGACCTTCCCCTTTCAGCCGGATTCCGAGTCATATGGGTGGTAGTGGACCGTTTTAGTAAAATGGCTCATTTTATTGCTCTTCCCCGATTGCCTTCTGCCCAAGGGTTGGCAGTTTTGTTTCTCCGCCATGTATTCAGGCTTCATGGGTTGCCTACTGATATTGTTTCTGATCGGGGTCCACAATTCATCGCACAATTCTGGAAATGTTTTTGTGCCTCATTGAAGATGAAATTGTCGTTAACATCCGGTTACCACCCACAATCCAACGGGCAAACCGAACGAGTTAACCAATCATTGAAACAATATTTGCGCTTGTATTCAGCCAAACTCCAGAATGATTGGTCCGAGTTTCTTCCGTTGGCTGAATTTGCTTACAATAATTCTTGTCATTCCTCCACTAAAGAGTCTCCATTCTTTTCAGTTTTTGGTTTTCACCCCAGAGCTAATTCTTTTTTTCATCATTCCTCAGTCTCCTCGCTTACCTTAACCTCCCATCTCAGAGCCATTTGGAAAAAGGTGCACCTTGCTCTCAGAAAAGCGGCTTTTCGAGAGAAGAAATTTTCTGACAGGCTCCGACGTCCTTGCACTTTTAAGGTGGGAGATAGGGTGTGGTTGTCGACTCGCAACATCAGGCTTCGACAATCCTCAGCTAGACTGGGACCCAAATTTATTGGGCCATTTCTTATTATTAAAAGAGTCAACCCAGTTGCCTTTCGGTTACGTTTACCAAGATCTCTCAGGATTGGAAATACGTTTCA
Source organism: Pseudophryne corroboree (assembly GCF_028390025.1). NCBI lineage: Eukaryota > Metazoa > Chordata > Amphibia > Anura > Myobatrachidae > Pseudophryne > Pseudophryne corroboree. The sequence goes on from NW_026968815.1 coordinate 962,114, forward strand.
TTGTTCCCTGTTGAAACAATACGTTTCTTCCAGTAGATTTCCTCGGAAGATCTCTCAGGGTAGATCTCCAGTGGATGTACAGGGACAACAGGAGTTCATGGTAGAGAAGGTTCTCGATTCCAAATTGTCCCGGGATCGGCTGTATTTTCTGGTTAACTGGAAAGGCTATGGTCCGGAGGAAAGGTCTTGGGTCCTGGATAAGGTTCTTCATGCCCCGAGGCTCAAGAGGGCATTTTTTCGGGAATTTCCTCAGAAACCTGGCTTTAGGGGTTCCTTGACCCCTCCTCAAGGGGGGGGTACTGTTAGGCGCCGGGGTCCGCTTGATGGTCTGCGCGGCCCGGCGCCTAGCAACTAGAGATGCCGTGCACGTACAGCCGCCGGCTCCCTAGCAACGCTAGACGCCGGGCGCGCTGAGCTGCACGGACCCTTGCAACGGGGACGCCACTGGCGGACCGCGTTCCCCGTTTCTAGGCTTTAGGAAATTAAGATATTCACCTGCTCTCTGGCCGTGCAGCAAGGCAGCTGCACGGCATTTATTCTAATCAGCCATTAGCAGCTGATTGGAGGACTCCTTGTTAAATACACTCCCAGGGCTTCTCACAGATGCCGGTAATAGCTTCCTGCATGCTGCCTTTGTTTGCTGAGAGTCTGTTTCCAGTCCTGCTGTATCCGGTCATTCCAGTCCGCAGAAGTCCGGTATTCGGGAGTTGTCATCTCATCCCAAGAGGTCGTTTGGTTCCCTGGAGTCCTGACTGATCACCGTTTTATATCCAGTGGTGTTCGTGAGTTGCGGCTCTGCCGTGTGTTGCGGCTCAGCCGCTTTACCTTTTATATTTTGTGTTTGTAGCATTTGCGGAGGGTTCCGCTTCCACAAGTCCTCTCTGGTACTCGGCGGTGCCGGGTAGGAGAATTGGACAAGTGGATATTTTGGTTGTCCTTTTTCCTGGCGGTTTCTCCGCACATATTATAGTTTTGAGTTTGCTTATCCCCTGGCCTGGTTGTTTAGTTAGAGGGCCTCTTGTTATCACCCTGTCTCGGGTTTCCCTTTGTCTCTCATTAGGACCGGGGGGCATCGAAGTTGGGCAGACATGATCCGCCCTTCAAACGCGGCTGCCAAGGGCTCAAGAAACCATAGTCTCGCAGGGGATTTCTGACAACACGGGTGAGACAACAGAGTTAGGGCGCCAGGGGCTATTTTCCTGTCCTGCTCCCTTCCCCAGCATTCCGTTCCAGTGCTCCGGTCCTTGCCATAAGATCTTCTCTGACCAGAGTGCTGGAATCATAACACATACTGGACACAGAAGAGGTTTTCTTCCAGTGGAAAGGCTATGGAGATCCAGAGTCTGGTCAAACAAATTCTGAAACCAGCAAGAGTGTTAATCCATCAATGCATTCAGTTGCTGGGGAAGATGGTTGTGGCCTACGAGGCCATTCAGTTTGGCAGGTTCCATGCCAGAGTGTTCCAGTGGGACCTGTTGGACAATTGGTCCGGATACCACCTACACATGCACCGGAGGATAATCCTGTCTTCCAAGACCAGAATCTCACTCCATTGGTGGCTGCACAGTTCTCACCTCCTTGAGGGGCGATGGTTCGGGATCCAGGACTGGATCCTAGGGACCACAGATGCAACCCTCCGAGGCTGGGGAGCAGTCACACAGGGGGAAAACGTCCAAGGAAGATGGTCAAGTCAGGAAAGTTGTCTCCACATAAATGTTCTGGAGTTAAGGGCCATTTAATAACTGCAGACACAGTACACACTGGGACGGGTGCCCAGCATCCTCAACAGACTAAGAGAAAAGGATTTACCGGTAGGTATTAAAATCCTAGTTTCTCTAACGTCCTAGAGGATGCTGGGGACTCCGTAAGGACCATGGGGATAGACGGGCTCCACAGAGTTCATGATCTTCACTGAGGTAGCGTACAGCACTGCAGCTGTGCGCCATTGCTCCCATACACCTCACATACTCCGGTCACTATAAGGGTGCAGGGCGCAGGGGGGGCGCCCTGGGCAGCAATATAAACCTCTTTTTGGCAAAAATATAACATATATACAGCTGGGCACTGTATATATGTATGAGCCCCCACCAATTTTACAGTTTAAGCGGGACAGAAGCCCGCCGCCGAGGGGGCGGGGCTTCTCCCTCAGCACTCACCAGCGCCATTTTTTCTCCACAGCACCGCTGAGAGGAAGCTCCCCGGACTCTCCCCTGCTTATACCACGGTAGAGAAGAGGGTTGAAAAGAGAGGGGGGGCACATAATTCGGCGCAAATTACATACAGCAGCGCTACTGGACAAACATTAAGTTACTGTGTTATTCCTGGGTTATATAGCGCTGGGGAGTGTGCTGGCATACTCTCTCTCTGTCTCTCCAAAGGGCCTTGTGGGGAAACTGTCTTCAGAAAAAGTATTCCCTGTGTGTGTGGTGTGTCGGTACACGTGTGTCGACATGTCTGAGGAAGAAGGCTATATTAGAGAGGAGCGGGAGCAAATGAATGTGGTGTCTCCGCTGACACCTGATTGGATGGATATGTGGAATGTTTTAAATGCTAGTGTAAACTCATTGTACAAAAGATTAGACAAGGCTGAAGCTTTGGGACAGTCAGGGACTCAACCCATGCCTGATCCTATGTTGCAGGGACTGTCAGGGTCTCATAAGCGCCCACTATCCCAGATTGTTGACACAGATACCGACACGGATTCTGACTCCAGTGTCGATTACGATGATGCAAAGTTACAGCCAAAATTGGCAAAATCCATTCGATATATGATTATGGCAATAAAAGATGTTTTGCACATCACAGAGGAACCCCCTGTCCCTGACAAGAGGGTACATATGTACAAGGGAAAGAAGCCTGAGGTAACCTTTGAGGGGGTCACACGAGCTGAACGAGTTATGTGAAAAAGCTTGGGAATCTCCAGATAAAAGACTGCAGATTTCCAAAAGGATTCTTATGGCGTATCCTTTTTCATCAACGGATAGGTTACGATGGAAATCCTCCCGTAGGATGGACAAAGCATTAACACGCACAGCTACAGTTGGAAAATCAAATTTTTTACCTTATGTTCCCTCACAGCATAAGAACGCTCCGCATTATCAAATGCAGTCCTTTCGGTCACAAAGAAACAAGAAAGTGCGAGGTGCGTCCTTTCTTGCCAGAGGTAGGGGCAGAGGAATAAAGCTGCACAACACAGCTAGTTCCCAGGAACAGAAGTCCTCCCCGGCCTCTACAAAATCTACCTCATGACGCTGGGGCTCCACTGGCAGAGTCCGGCCCATGTGATGTCATGCAGCTGCTCTGACCACGCCTCCTGTTTCTCCGTTGCCGACCCCATTTTGAAACCGTGCCCCCGCACCGCTCCATCTCCGACTTGGAAATGGAGTGTTGTTGACCCCCCTCCCCGCCCCCTTCACCGATTCACAGGCAGAGGTGATCGCATTATCTGCGGGGTGCCGCAGAAAATGCAGGCGTATGCTCTTAGCAGTTTTTGCAGTTGGATTGCGATCCAACCTGAATCAGGCCCCATTACCTATCACAATGCACTGCGGGTAGTACAAAATGGGGTTAATATAGGAGAAAAAACCCCTGAGCTGTGCTCCTTAACTGTCCCTGGTGGCTAGTGGAGCGGCTGCCCAGTAATCAGTGTCCACGCCAGTGCGCACACGGCCCGCCCCCATCAGCGGCCTCGTGATCCCGGAGGGCGGTGTGTGTGTGACTGACCTTAGGAAGAAACCGGAGCCTCCGCTGCAGTGACCCAGCAACCGGGGCACGGGAGTATACTGCGCCACTGGGAGTGATGGAGCTGCAGTAAAGAGGTCTATTAGACCTTGCCTGCTGCAGCCCTTGTAGATTCTTATAAAAAAAGTTCTTCTTTTCTTGCCAAAATTAATAGCTAAGAATAGGCTGCCTGAGGCAGCCCCCTGTTAAGTGGCCTGCTACTGAAGGCACCAACTACAAACTGAGCTCCCTGTTCATGGAAGCGAGGTTATAGAGGAGGGGGCGCTGAGCATCTTGGGAACAGTCAAAAGCTTTGAGCCTGTTGGTGCCTCAGATCAAGATCCTACTCTGGTGTACATATACAATGTGAATCCTTGTGGAGTCCAGTGTACCCCACAGAATAAATGAATGCGTCACACCCATTGGCAGCAACATTAGAATAGCTGCTGATGGGCACAATTGAGAAAGGAAGGAGGGAAAACATTTGAATCCAGCACATATATGTAATTTGAATATGTAATTTGTACCTTCCTACTTTAAAATGTAATGGATGAACCTCACCCTGTGAGAACTATCTTCATGATCAAGAGATCTCATATGCAAGATAAGTATGTGTTGGGATAGGGCTGTGGAGGGCGGCTGCTCGGGCACACCCCTGTCAAGTTAAGGAGATTCAACTGAGGAAGCACAAGGGAACTCTCATCTGGGAACAACAACTGCAGGGAGAACACATTTTCAGACGAATGTGGGAGGGCAGAAGGCTGCCTAATACTGAAGCACCCCCAAACAACAAACCAAATGCAACAACTACTGCAAGCATTCCTGGGGGAAGGCCTGCAGCAGATGGATTTGCATATAGTGATGTCATCCAAGCAGTGGGCATAGTTGGCTGCAACCCTCGTCTGCATATGAAAAGAGAAAAGGGTCACGCAGGGCATGGCGGCCTTTGTGGGGTTGCGCTTGGATGACCCCTAAATCGCTTTATACACCCCCACCCCCCATCAGTGTGGGCTCATGTTGGCCATGCCCCAGCCCCTGAAGCATTCAAGCTGATTTCTTGCAGCAGCTGGACCCAGAAACAGCTCCAGAGTTGCTCTACAAGACAAGTAAAAGGGTGTGAGCCCTGCAGCACCACCTGTAGTTTGCATACACACATATATAGGACAGCATCTCTTATATGCCCCAGGGTCAATAAAATAGTATCCTTATCTAGGGTATCCATCCCCTCAGATAAGGTATCCGTCCATGCCGCTACAGCACTACACACCCAGGCCGACGCAATTGCCGGTCTGAGTAAGGTACCTGAATGTGTATAAATGGACTTCAGGGTAATCTCCTGTTTGCGGTCAGCAGACTCTTTGAGGGTAGCCGTATACTGGGACGGGAGGGCTACCTTCTTGGATAAGCGTGTTAATGCTTTGTCCACCCTAGGGGAGGATTCCCATCGTAACCTATCCATTGATGGGAAAGGATACGCCATAAGAATCCTTTTGGAAATCTGCAGTCTTTTATCTGGAGATTCCCAAGCTTTTTCACATAACTCGTTCAGCTCGTGTGACCCCCTCAAAGGTTACCTCAGGCTTTTTCACCTTGTACATATGTACCCTCTTGTCAGGGACAGGGGGTTCCTCTCTGATGTGCAAAACATCTTTTATTGCCATAATCATATATCGAATGGATTTTGCCAATTTTGGCTGTAACTTTGCATCATCGTAATCGACACTGGAGTCAGAATCCGTGTCTGTATCTGTGTCAACAATCTGGGATAGTGGGCGCTTATGAGACCCTGACAGTCCCTGCAACATAGGATCAGGCATGGGTTGAGACCCTGACTGTCCCAAAGCTTCAGCCTTGTCTAATCTTTTGTGCAATGAGTTTACACTAGCATTTAAAACATTCCACATATCCATCCAATCAGCTGTCGGCGGAGACACCACATTCATTTGCTCCTGCTCCTCTCTAATATAGCCTTCTTCCTCAGACATGTCGACACACGTGTACCAACACACCACACACACAGGGAATGCTTTTTCTGAAGACAGTTTCCCCACAAGGCCCTTTGGAGAGACAGAGAGAGAGTATGCCAGCACACACCCCAGCGCTATATAACCCAGGAATACACAGTAACTTAATGTTTGCCCAGTAGTACTGCTGTATGTAATTTGCGCCAAATTATGTGCCCCCCCCCCTCTTTTCAACTCTCTTGTCTACCGTGGTATAAGCAGGGGAGAGTCCGGGGAGCTTCCTCTCAGCGGTGCTGTGAAGAAAAAATGGCGCTGGTGAGTGCTGAGGGAGAAGCCCCGCACCCTCGGCGGCAGGCTTCTGTCCCGCTTAAACTGTAAAATTGGCGGGGGCTCATACATATATACAGTGCCCCGCTGTATATGTGTTATATTTTTGCAAAAAAGAGGTTTATATTGCTGCCCAGGGTGCCCCCCCTGCGCCCTGCACCCTTACAGTGACCGGAGTGTGTGAGGTGTATGGGAGCAATGGCGCACAGCTGCAGTGCTGTGCGTTACTTCAGTGAAGATCATGAAGTCTTCTGCCGCCTCTGAAGTCTTCTTTTCTTCTCATACTCACCCGGCTTCTATCTTCCGGCTCTGCAAAGGGGACGGAGGCGCGGCTCTGGGACGGACGGCGAGGGTGAGATCCTGCGTACCAATCCCTCTGGAGCTAATGGTGGATAAGAAGCTGGACCTTGCAACTCAGAGAGTAGGGCTGCTTCTCTCCCCTCAGTCCCTCGATGAGGGAGTCTGTTGCCAGCAGTGCTCCCTGAAAATTAAAAACCTAACAAAATACTTTCTGTCAGAAAGCTCAGGAGAGCTCCTGAAAAGCACCCAGTCTCCACTGGGCACAGTATCAAACTGAGGTCTGGAGGAGGGGCATAGAGGGAGGAGCCAGTGCACACCCAGAACTAAAGTCTTTCTTAAAGTACCCATGTCTCCTGCGGAGCCTATCTATCCCCATGGTCCTTACGGAGTCCCCAGCATCCTCTAGGACGTTAGAGAAAATAGGATTTTAATACCTACCGGTAAATCCTTTTCTCTTAGTCCGTAGAGGATGCTGGGCACCCGTCCCAGTGCGTACTGTGTCTGCAGTTATTAAATGGCCCTTAACTCCAGAACATTTATGTGGAGAAAACTTTCCTGACTTGACCATCTTCCTTGAATGTTTTCCCCCTGTGTGACTGCTCCCCAGCCTCGGAGGGTTGCATCCATGGTCCCTAGGATCCAGTCCTGGATCCCGAACCATCGCCCCTCTAGGAGGTGAGAACTGTGCAGCCACCAATGGAGTAAGATTCTGGTCTTGGAAGACAGGATTATCCTCCGGTGCATGTGTAGGTGGGATCCGGACCACTTGTCCAACAGGTCCCACTGGAACACTCTGGCATGGAACCTGCCAAACTGAATGGCCTCGTAGGCCGCAACCATCTTCCCCAGCAACAGAATGCATTGATGGATTAACACTCTTGCTGGTTTCAGAATTTGTTTGACCAGACTCTCGAACTCCATAGCCTTTCCACTGGAAGAAAGCCTCTTCTGTGTCCAGTATGACTCCCAGAAACAACAACCGCGTCATTGGGACCAACTGCGATTTTGGCAAGTTTAGGAGCCAACCATGTTGTTGAAGAACTGTCAGGGAGAGTAGATGTTTTGCACCAACTGGTCCCTGGATCTCGCCTTTATCAGGAGATCATCCAAGTACGGCATAATTGTGACTCCTTGCTTGCGAAGGAGAACCATCATTTCCACCATCACCCTGGTGAAAATCCTCGGAGCCGTGGACAGACCAAATGGCAACGTCTGAAATTGGTAATGACAATCCTGAATTGCAAACCTCAGGTAGCTTGATGCAGTGGCTAAACGGGAACATGTAATTAGGCATCCTTATGTCTACCAAAACCATGAAATCTCCTTCCTCCGGACTGGAGATACCTACCCTGAGAGATTCCATCTTGAAATTGAATTTCTTTAGGTAGAAATTGAGGGATTTCAGATTTAAGATTGGTCTGACTGAGCCGTCCGGCTTCGGGAGCACGAAGAGGCTTGAATAAAAACCTTCTCCCTGCTGACTAAGGCCGATTTGAACAATCGGTGAGGGGGAACGTCTTGAAACCCCAGTTTGTACCCTTGTGACACTATTTGTAAAACCCACGAGTCCAGGTCCAAATTAATCCAGAACTGACTGAAGTGTTTTAGACGTGCCCCCACTGGTGTGGGCTCCTGCAAGAGAGCCCCAGCGTCATGCAGTGGATTTGGCAGAAGCAGAGGACGATCTCTGCTCCTGCGATCTTGAAGAGGCTACAGACCTCTTCCCTCTTCTCCTTCCTCTACCTGCAAAGAAAGGGGAATCTTAACTTCTTGCATATCTATTGGGACAAAATGACTGCGTTAGACAATGATGCGTCTTCATCCGTTGAGAGGGAACATAGGGCAAGAAGGTTGACTTACCTGCGGGAGCTGCCGAGATCAAATTAACTAGGCCGTTGCCAAACAAGGCTTCACCTTCATAGGGAAGAGACTCCCTTTCTTCTTGGAGTCAGCATCAGCATTCCCTTGGTGAATCCACAATGCCCTCCTATCCGAGACTGCCATGAAATTGGCCCGTGAACTCAAGAGTCCTATATCCCTTGCAGTCGTAAGTATGCTGCAGTGTCCTTGATATGATCCAACGTAAGGAGTATCCCATCTCTCCAAGATATCTATATCGGAAGACAAGGTATTCGACCAATTCTTGAATACTACTTCTCACCCATGCGCATGTAATGGCAGGTCTAAGTAATGTACCCGTGGTTACATAACTAGAAATAATGTAGCTTCCTGCATACGATCCGCTGGATTTGTGACAGGGCCCCGTGCAGAACAGGGGGTGACTCCCACTTTATTCTGTCCGCAGCAGGAAATGAATAAACAATCGGAAACCTTTTGGGGATTTGAAACCATCTTGTCGAGCTGGCCCAGACTTTCTCAAACAGAGATGGAGGAACGTTACATCAGCTTTCATTATATATCTATATATACATACATATAGACCCCTTTGTCAGGAACAGCAGGGTCCTCAGTGATGTTAATATGTCCTTAATATCCACAATCATGTACTGAATGCTCCTTGCCAATATTGGATCTAATCAGGAAATATTATGGTCGACATAGGAATCAGTATCCGAGTCAGTATCAGTGTGTAGTAACATTTTTGCGGGCCTGAGGGAAAAGAAGCATAGCCATGAACATCACATCTATTCTCTACGTCTGTGTCTGGGACACAGATTTATCCAACCTCACTCTGATATTATTGAAACTTTCACCCAGTCAGTTATTGCTGGTGCCAACAGGGCCACCATCATATGTCTGCATTCCTAATATAGTTTCCTCTTGGGAAAAACATTCAGCCACCGACATGTTGACACACATGCACCAAGTACCCACAGACACATCGGCTTATGGGGGATAGACCTACAGTAAATCTGTCAGAGGGACAGAGAGGATTTTTCAGCTCACAACCCAGCGCCAAAAGTACACAGTCTGGTAAATAATAAACTCTATAGTGATAGACTTGTAACGCTCTATAGATGTGCTGGTGAGGTGAGGAAGAAGCCCCGCCGCTGTAATGGCACGCTTCTGTCCCGCTCAGAAACAAATAATTAATTACGCTGGCGGGGTAAGGACAGTGCCCAGGCACTAATGTCCACTTTTGCCAGCCTTTTGTGAGGAATTTATGCTGCCCAGGGTGCCCCCCCCCACCCACCCACATGCCCTGCACCCTGCAGTGCCTGTGTGTGTGTGGAAGCATGGCGCACAGCATTCCGCTCGCTGCGTGGTAACTCAGAATGCCGTCACTGGAGAAGAAGTCTTCTGTTCTTCTGCTACTCGCCTGTCTTCTGACTTCTGGCTCTGTAAGGGGGTGATGGCAGGCTACGGGAGTGGGCATCTAGGCGTACCCAGCGATCAGCACCCTCAGGAGCTAATGGTGTCCTGTCAGCCAGAAGCAGAGCCATTGAACTCACTAGAAGTTGGTCATACTTCTCTCCCCTAAGTTCCACGAAGCAGGGAGACTGTTGCCAGCAGCCTCCCTGAAAATAAGAAAAACTAACATAAGTCTTTTCAGAGAAACTCAGTAGAGCTCCCCTGTAGTGCATCCAGTCTCACTGGGCACAATTCTAAAACTGGAGTCTGGAGGAGGGGCATAGAGGGAGGAGACAGTTCACACCCTTTGAAAGTCTTAAAGTGCCCATGTCTCCTGCGGATCCCGTCTATACCCCATGGTTCTTAATGTGATCCCAGCATCCTCTAGGACGTATGAGAAAACAAATAACGCACACACGAGGAGGAGAGAACAAAGGAAGCTATAAGGAGGGGAGGGGAGGGGAGGGGGGGGAGGTAAGGTAGTAAAGGGATATTGGATAAACTACAACCTTATACATATTCATTAATGTACCAGTAGTTAGAAGTAGAAGAGCTCTAACAGAAACCACAAAGCCTATCTAAAGCCACACCACACTGGATATGCCCAATCTCATTTGATCTTTGAAGCAAAGCAGTATTGGACTTTGTTACTACCAAGCAGTCTCCCATCCATGTATTATCAGATTCTTTAGGTGTTTTTAAACTACCAACACCCTTTTCTTGGTACTGTACATTTAATTTTTACACATATTCTTTTATGTACCAGAAGTTAGAAGTAGAAGAGCTCTAACAGAAACCACGAGCTCATCTACAGCCACAGCACACTGGATTTGCCCAATCTCTCCTGATCATGGAAGCTAAGCAGTGTTGGTCCTGGTTTTAGTACTTGGATGGGAGACCACCAGGAAATACCAGGAGCTGTGTGTATTTTTACAATACCAACACCGTTCTCTTGATGCATTCCATTTTGAAACATTGGGGCAGATCTATTAAGCCTGGTGAACTGATAAAGTGCAAGGTGATAAAGTACCAGCCAGTCAGCTCCTAACTGTCATTTTTCAAACCCAGCCTGTGACATGGCAATTAGGAGCTGATTGGCTGGTACTTTATCACCATGCAAATTATCATTTCACCAGGTTTAATAAATCGTCCGCTTATTCATTTATGTACGAGTAGTTAGAAGTAGAAGAACTCTAACTGAAACCACTAAGCTCATCTACAGCCACACCACACTGTATATGCCCAATATCACCTGATCTTAGGCCTGGTTTGTTCTTGGATGTGAGACCACCTGGGAATACCAGGTGCTGTAGGTAGTTTTATACTACCAACACCGTTCTCTTGATGCATTCTATTTTGAAACTTATTCATTGATGTAGAAGTTAGAAACAGCAAAAATCATCTACAGCCGCATCACACTGGATATGTCCAATCCAGTGGCGTAACTAGAAATTTTTCTCCCCCAAGCCAAAAAATTCTTCGGCGCCCCCCCCCCCCCTTCATGCTCCATAATTGGGAGCAAGAAAGGGATAAATATGCGCTCGCCTAAGGCGCGCGCGTCAAAAAAGGGGCGTGGTTTTGTTGGAGTGGGCGTGGTTTCGCATAAAGGGGCGTGGCATTGCAGGAAAAGACTACCTTATACCCCAGTTTTGCAACCTGCACGCCCATACGTTGGCCACCACAGGAAAGAAAAATAATCCTGATTCATGCCCCTTACATTATTTGTCATTTTTCCTCCTTATAGTAATGCCCAGTATACATTATGCCACATACTGCAATGGCCCTTAGACATTATGCCGCACACAATAATACACGACACAATATGCACACACTGTAATGCCCCCGACACATTATGCCACACACCGTAATGTCTGTGACACATTATGCCACACACCGTAATGCCTGTGACACATTATGACAGGAATCGCAATGCCCGTTATACATTATGCTACACACTGCAATGCCCCTGATACATTATAGCACATACAATGTCTGTGACACATTATGACACACACCGCAATGTCCGTGATACATTATGCCACACACTGCAATGCCCGATACATTATAGCACATACAATGCCTGTGACACATTATGCCACACACTGCAATGACCTTGAGACATTATACCACAATGCCCGTGATATAGTATACCATACACCGTAATGCCTGTGACACATACCGCAATGCCCTGCCCGTTATACCCTATGCCACACATCGCAATGCCCGTTATGTATTATGCCACACTGCAATGACCCTGACATTATACCACATACCACAATGCCCGTGATATAGTATACCACACACCGTAATGCCTGACACATTATGACACACACCGCAATGTCCGTGATACATTATGCCACACACTGCAATGACCCTGAGACATTATACCACATATCACAATGCCCGCGATATAGTATACCATACACCGTAATGCCTGCGACACATTATGACACACACCGCAATGTCCGTGATACATTATGCCACACACCGTAATGCCCATTACACATTAAGTCCTACAGTAAGGCTTCTAATTACTTTTCAATTACCTGCTCGTTGTCAGGGGTTTCATGCACTGGGTGTCATGCTCGTTGCCAGGGGTTTCATGCTCTTGGTTCCATGCACGGTGCCAGGGGTTTTCATGCTCAGGGTGTCATGCTCGTTGCCAGGGGTTTCATGCACTGGGTGTCATGCTCGTTGCCAGGTGTTTCATGCACTGGGTGTCATGCTCGTTGCCAGATGTTTCATGCACTGGGTGTCATGCTCGTTGCTAGGAGGTAGTCCTTGTTGCTAGGGCTGTGCTCCCAGTGCTACATATGTCCCCAGTGCCAGATATTCCCCCACGGTGCCAGGTACTTACATGCCCCAGTGCCAAATATAGTCGTCCCCCCCATGTGCCAGGTACACATATGCCCCCAGTGCCAGATATTCCCCCCCAGTGCCATATATGCCCCCAGTGCCAGATATTCCCCCCAGTGCCATATATGCCCCCCGTGCCATATATGCCCCCAGTGCCAGATACCCCCCCCCAGTGCCATATATGCCCCAGTGCCAGATATCCCCCCCAGTGCCAGATATGCCCCCAGTGCCAGATATTCCCCCCAGTGCCAGAAATGCCCCAGTGCCAGATATTCCTCCCCCCCCGTGCCATATATGCCCCCAGTGCCAGATATTTACCCCCCCCGCCGTCGCTTTTTGGAGGGACACGGAGGGCACAGCTCGTCTCTCCTGTGTCCCTCCTGCTGCATCATCTCTGGCGGCCGCGGGTCTAGTAGGGGGAAGTGCCGGTTCGTGAGCCAATTAGAGCTCATGGACGGCACTTCCCCCTATTAGACCCGCGGTCGCCGGAGATGATGCAGCAGGAGGGACACAGGGAGGCGCGCTGTGTGCCCTCCATGTCCCTCCAAAAAGCGGCGGAGGGAAGGAGACTGCTGACTGACATGCGGACGCTCGTCCGCATGTCAGTCTGCTGTAAATCAGTGGTGCCCCCGCAGCCCCTCGCCCCCAAGCCACCGCGAGGACTGCGGGGGCAGTAGTTACGCCACTGGTCTAAACTCATCTGATGATGGAAGCTAAGCAGTGTTGTGCCTTGTTTGTTTTTGGATTTCAAGTCCTGCCTTCTGGTTTGGCCACGGCACCTCGGATATTCACAAAGGTCATGGCCGTGATGACGACCCTTCACCATCAGAGAATTAGGATCCTGCCAAATCTGGACGACTTGCTGATCCTGGTGAACTCCCAAGAGGTTCTCCACAGTTATCTGGAACTGGCGGTCCAATTCCTAAAAGTCCACGGGTGGCTCATCAACTGAAAAAAGTCCTCGCTGGTCCCTGCTCGGAACATTGTGCACCTAGGGGCACTGCTGGACACACACAGCCAACAATTGTTTCTGTCTCCAGAGAAAGTCCTGAAAATTCAGGACAGTATCGTCCTCTCTCGCCCAAGAGTGTTGATACACACGGCGATGCAAGTACTAGACCTCATGGTGTCGGCTTTCGATATGGTAGAGTACGCTCAATTTCATTACCGCCCTCTGCAGAGGTTAATCCTCTCCAAGTGGGACGGCCTGCCTCATCGGATGATGTCTCAAATGATCTCCTTGACTCCGGAGGTTCGTCTGACACTGAGCTGGTGGCTACAGGACCAACAGTTGAGCAGGGGCCATCCCTTCTGGATCTCCAACTGTGTCCTCCTGACAATGGATGCCAGTCTTTTGGGCTGGGCCATGGTGTTGGAGCAACACTTTCTACAGGGTCGGTGGACCAGGGAGGAATCTCTCCTCCTGATATACATTCTGGAATTGCAGGCAGTGTTCAATTAATTGACACTGGCCCTGCCTCTAGTACAGAACAAGCCTGTTCAAGTACAATCTGACAACGCCACCACGGTAGTGTACACAAATCATCAAGGCGGCACTCGAAACTGCATGGCAAAGCTGGAAGTATCAAAAATCCTCAGTTGGGTAGAAAGTCATCTGACAGCAATATCGGCAGTGTTCATTCCCGGAGTCCTCAACTAGGAAGCGGATTTCCTCAGTCGTCAGGACGTTCACGCTGGAGAGTGGAGAGGCCGCAGCAGAAATGTCTGCACTGGTGTCAGTAGGTGACTGAGGCAGGGATGACTGGGAGATAGTGGGTGACTGAAGCATGTATGAGTGGGAGATAGTGGGTGACTGAGGCCGGGGTGACTGGGAGATAGTGGGTGACAGGGAGATAGTGGGTTACTGAGGGAGGGGTGATAGGAAGGGGTTGGGTAAGTATGGGAAGAAAGTGGGTGACAGGTATAATAAATGACTAAGGCAGGGGTGATAGGGAGATAGTGGATGACTGTGGCAGGGGTGACAGGGACAGAAAGAGACTGAGGCAGGGGTGACAGGGATAGTGGCTGACTGAGGCAGGGGTGACTGGGAGATAGTGGGTGACTGAGGCAGGGTTGACAGGGATAGTGGGTGACTGAAGCAGGGGTGATAGGGTGACAGTGGGTGACTAAAGCAGGGGTGACTGGTATAGTGGGTGACTGAGGCAGGGATCGCAGATATAGTGGTTGACTGAGGCAGCGGTGACTGGGAGATAGTGGGTAACTGAGGCAGGGGTGACAGGGAAAGTGTGTGACTCAGGCAGGGGTGATAGGGAGATAGTGGGCTGCATATCTCTGCCTCACTGCAGCAGCACATTCCTGCTTCAATGACAGCAGCACATCCCTACCTCACTTATAGCAGCACATCCCTGCCTCGCTGACAGCAGCACATCTCTGCCTCGCTGACAGCAGCACATCCCTGCCTCGCTGACAGCAGCACATCCCTGCTTCGCTGACAGCAGCACATCCCTGCTTCGCTGACAGCAGCACATCCCTGCTTCGCTGACAGCAGCACATCCCTGCCTCGCTGACAGCAGCACATCCCTGTCTCGCTGACAGCAGCACAGCACTGCTTCGCTGACAGCAGCACATCTGGGGGAAGTCACAGCAATGGGCGGAGACGGCATCTGCAGGACGATACACCAGTGCCAGCAGCAGACCGTAACAAAGTGACAGATCAGGGAGAATATATAGGAGGTAGGGAGGTGGCCATGGTACATGGCTGCCCAAGGGACACTAGCTCATGTACCCCTTTACCACTGAGGCTGGCCACCAAGGATAGACCTGTCACCAGTGCACATGCAATAACCTCTTCTGCTGCCCTCTTTGCAACTCAGATTGCCCAGTGCTCCCCTTCACTAACAGTCCACAAAGTTTCCCCATCTCACGATCTGCCTCCTCACCCCCACTTTCATCTCTACAGCACACGCGCATATCATACAAGATCCCATCATACGTACGTAGGTCTGAAATGCAAGAGGGAGGTTGGGGGGAGATTGGCATGCGCCAGCAACACCACACAGCTCACTGTGACCACAGTGGAGAGGCGCTGCAACAGGACAATACACCAACCTCGGAGCAAGGAACTGCGTCGGTCAGGAGGAGAACTATTTCAATAGCATAAAAAGGTTAATGCGTCCCACCCTATGGACACCAGACTCATCAAGTCACTGTTGCCAGAGTCTCATACAATGACTCTGAACCTCTAAGCACACTATTTGACTGTCCACACCCTGCTGTGCCTATTACCCATCTCCTCCACCACCCTCAACACTGACCCACACATCATTCACCCACAAAGATACAATAAAGGTAGTTTGGATAAATTAGCTAAATGAAATGGATTTAACCAATTTATCTAAATGACCATTTTTGGATGTTTTCCAGTGTTTGTGAGCAAATGGTCAATTGTCATTTGCTGCCACATATTAGCATAATTTTGTTTCAACTAGAAAAAAAAAATTGGACAGATAATCTAAGTGTGGATCCAGTTTAAAGGTCCGTATTCACGGCCCGATTTTGGGGAGAGATGTGTGCTGAGCGAACTGCTCAGCACACATCTCTGCCCCCGCTCAGCACAGCGTGATGTGTGCTGAGCGTACGGGGGGTGGGGGGGGGGCGCTCATTTCACCCCCTGTGTAGGGCATTCTGTGTGTATCCAGTTTAACAGGTGTGAGCATCATACAACTACTGACTAGCGAGTAACTATACAGCAGCTCCATACCTTGTGACTTGAAGAAACACCAGTTAACCCCGGGAATGCTGCAGTCAAAGCAACAATTCCTCTTCTTACATTCCGCTGCACTTATTGTGGGGTAGCCGCAATCCCTTCTGCTGTACGGTTCCACATTACATTGTTTCTTGTCACTTCCTGTTGATGCAGTAAGGAAACATCCAGGAATTACAGCAGCTTAGTTTTTTTTTTTTTTAACTGGGGCAATTTAGCTAGATCACAGGGCAATTTAGCTCCTTTGGTCCTTTTTTAGGACCAGTTAATCAGACAGTTGAGCAAACTGAAAAACAGCTAACAGGAAATTTCCACTTAAATGGTATTTTCTAATCTTATCTGACCATGACTAAGAATAAAGGATACACAAGATAAACTCTTAGAGCCATGGACCTTATCCATGTTTAAGCTCCATCAAATCTGTAATCAATAGCACTACATGCTCCCACTTTACCACTGTACTATATACTCTACCTGTGTTTTTAAGGTAAAAACACCATTTAACCCCAGTGACACTTGAATTAAAGCAGCAGCCTCTGGAATAGCATTCCTTAGCATTAATCCCAGGAAATCTGCAATCTTCACGCTCTTTGATAGCCATGCTACATTGCTGTTTACTTGGATGCAGCAGAGAGCACAACATCAGGACATAGGAAATATTACAATGCATGATAAGAAAGGTGTGAGCTCTACAGCAAGGCCTCTAACCCTTTGCCAGTGCCAAATACATAGGGCTTAACTCAGATCTGATCACAGCAGCAAATTTATTAGCTAAAACCATGTACACTGCAGGGGGGGGGGGTGTATAATATGTGCAGAGAGAGTTAGATTTTGGTGCGGTGTGTTCAAACTGAAATCTAAATTGCAGTGTAAAAACAAAACAGCCAGTATTTACCCTGCACACAAACAATATAACCCACCTAAATCTCTCTGCAAATGTTATATCTGCCCCCCCCAACCCTGCAGTGCACATGGTTTTGCCCACTAGCTAACAAATTTGCTGCATCTGGGAATTACAGCAGCTTAATATTTCTTTTTACAGAAGGTTCAGCAAATTAAATTATTTAGTGAAATACTGTAATCATAACAGTTACAGGGATATTGTAGGTAGATTTATTGTCAGTGGATAAATGTAAAAATTAAACCCTTAGGCATAGTTCCAAAATGCTGTCATTGCAATCCAGATTTTAAGGATATCATGCTTGAGCACAGGTGACTTAATTAGAACTTCGGTCAATGTGAATTAACCATTGGACTCAACCATGGTTATCCTTAAAACCCGGGGGGCTATTTAAGATCGATCTTAATCGATGTTGGGCTTCCAGGTTGAAAAAAAAACACACATTTACTAACATTTTAAAATTTATATAAAAAATCATCTGTTCGTAAATGCAGTGCACATGGTTTTGCCCAACTGCTAACAAAAATCCTGCTGCGATCAACTCAGAATTACCCCCCATGGCCCTCATTCCGAGTTGTTCGCTCGCAAGCTGCTTTTAGCAGCATTGCACACGCTAAGCTGCCGCCTACTGGGAGTGAATCTTAGCATCTTAAAATTGCGAACGAAAGATTTGCAATATTGCGATAAGACATCTCTGTGCAGTTTCTGAGTAGCTCGAGACTTACTCTGCCAGTGCGATCAGTTCAGTGCTTGTCGTTCCTGGTTTGACGTCACAAACACACCCAGCGTTCGCCCAGACACTCCTCCGTTTCTCCAGCCACTCCCGCGTTTTTCCCAGAAACGGTAGCATTTTTTCCCACACGCCCCTAAAACGGCCTGTTTCCGCCCAGAAACACCCACTTCCTGTCAATCACATTACGATCACCAGAACGATGAAAAAACCGTGAGTAATATTCCTAACTGCATAGCAAATTTACTTGGCGCAGTCGCAGTGTGAACATTGCGCATGCGCATTAAGCGGAAAATCGCTGCGATGCGAAGAAAATTACAGAGCGAACAACTCGGAATGACCACCTATGTGCACTGCAGGGAAGGCAGATTTAACATGTGCAGAGAGAGTTAGATTTGGGTGTGGTGTGTTCAATCTGCAATCTAATTTGCAGTGTAAAAATAAAGCAGTCAGTATTTACCCTGCACAGAAACAAAATAACTCACCCAAATCTAACTCTTTCTGCACATGTTATATCTGCCTCCCCTGCAGTACACATGGTTTTGCCCAACTGCTAACAAAATTCCTGCTGCGATCAACTTGGAATTACCCCCATCGATTGATGTTTTCACACTGCTCGTGTATATAAGACATAGGGCCTAATTCAGTTTGGATCGTAATACGCGTTCCAACCGCAAAAACTATGAAGAGGATGGGGGCATATACGCAGGGTCCATCCTGTGCGTGTCCCTACATTTTCTCCGGGTGCCCCGCAGAAAATGCGAATGCCTCTGCCTGTCAATCAGTAGAGGGCGTACCTTCGCAGGTATATCGCGATCATGAGCCATGTCTCCCATTTTTGTCATTATAGGTGCTCTGTGAGCTGCTGGCCATGCCCCAGCCCCTCTGTCTCCCGTGAATAGAGATTGAGGCTTATTCAGACCAGATCGCTTCAATTTATTTTCACCCAGCGGGCAATCTGGTTTGCACTGCACATGCGTATGCGCCACAATGCGTAAGTGCGACGGTCCGGAGATCACAAGAAGATTGACAAGAAGAGGGTGTTTGTGTGGGTGGCAACTGAATGTTTCTAGGGAGTGTCCGGAAAAACACTGGAGGGACCCGGCGTTTTGTGGGAGGATTTGTGACGTCACCTCAATGGCTGAGTAAGTGCTGAGCTGTGCAGCTCTTGTGCACATGTGATCACACACCTGCACAGCAAATTTTCCCTTCCGCTGTAGGCGACAACTACCTGATTACAGGCAGGGCCGGTGCAAGGATTCTTAGAACCCTAGGCAAACCGTCTTCCTACTGCCCTCCCTCCACCCCAACGCCCCTCCCCACATACACACACGCACCTATACCCACTTTCCAGCTGCCGTTGTCAAATAGGGAAACAACCCGCTGGGATCCCGAACGACCGCTCAGTAGGGCTGCGCTCAGGTAAGCAGCAGGGGGTTGGGGGGGAGTTTAGATTTAGTGGGAGGGGGGAGGGTTAGACTGCGGGGAGGGGGGGTTAGGTTTAGGCACCGCAAGGGAGGGTTAGGGATAGGATGCAGGATTAGGTTTAGGCTGCTGCCAGAGCGGGTTAGAGGGGTATTGGGGGAATGTAAGTATAATTGCCTAACTCCTTTCAGGAATCTAAGCATCGGATGCCGCGGTCAGTCTTCTGACCGCCGGCATACCAAATGCCGGCATATCGTACCTATAGCTATATACAGTGGTCGAAGTGGAAATTTTGAAGTGGGGGTATGCAAAAGTCAAGGACGTAATTTTGCGCGCGCGCTCCAGAAAAGGGGCGTGGTCACCCAAAAAGGGGTGTGGTCACCAAAAAGGGGGCATGTCCAGTGTAGTAGAACCCCTTATACTATCTAGCACTGGTGCCCCTTTCACCTTATAGCACACGGTACGAGCTGAAATTCACATTATAGCACACAGTACGAGCCGAAATCACATTGTAGCACACTGAATGAGCCGAAATTCACATTGGAGCACAATGAATGAGCCGAAACTCACATTGTAGCACACTGAATGAGCCGAAATTCACATTGTAGCACACTGAATGTGCCGAAATTCATATTGTAGCACACTGAATGAGCCGAAATTCACATTGTAGCACACTGAATGAGCCGAAATTCACATTGTAGCACGCTGAATGAGCCGAAATTCACATTATAGCACACGGTACGAGCCGAAATTCACATTGTAGCACACTGAATGAGCCGAAATTCACATTGTAGCACACTGAATGAGCCGAAATTCACATTCTAGCACACTGAATGAGCCGAAATTCACATTCTAGCACACTGAATGAGCCGAAATTCACATTGTATCACACTGAATGAGCCGAAATTCACATTGTATCATACTGAATGAGCCGAAACTCACATTGTAGCACACTGAATGAGCCGACATTCACATTGTAGCACACTGAATGAGCCGAAACTCACATTGTAGCACACTGAATGAGCCGAAACTCACATTGTAGCACACTGAATGAGCCGAAATTCACATTGTAGCACACTGAATGAGCCGAAATCCACATTGTAGCACACTGAATGAACCGAAATTCACATTGTAGCACACTGAATGATCCAAAATTCACATTATAGCACAATGAATGAGCCGAAATTCACATTGTAGCACACTGAATGAGCCGAAATTCACACGGTAGCACACTGAATGAGAAGAAATTCACACGGTAGCACACTGAATGAGACGAAATTCACACGGTAGCACACTGAATGAGCCGAAATTCACATTGTAGCACACTGAATGAGCCGAAATTCACATTATAGCACACTGAATGAGCTGAAATTGTGACAGCAGGGACAGCCAGAGTGACAACAGGGAGAGAGAGAGAGTGACGACAGGGAGAGAGAGAGTGACGACAGGGAGAGAGAGAGTGACGACAGGGAGAGAGAGTGACGACAGGGAGAGAGAGTGACGACAGGGAGAGAGAGTGACGACAGTGAGAGAGTGACGACGGAGAGAGAGAGTGACGACGGAGAGAGAGAGTGACGACGGAGAGAGAGAGTGATGACAGGGAGAGAGAGTGATGACAGGGAAAGAGTGACGACAGGGAGAGAGAGTGATGACAGGGAGAGAGAGTGACAACAGTGACGTCAGGGAAAGAGAGTGACGACGGAGAGAGAGAGTGACGACGGAGAGAGAGAGTGACGACAGGGAGAGAGTGAATCCAAAGTAGGAAGGTACAAATTACATATTCAAATTACATATATGTGCTGGATTCAAATGTTTTCCCCCCTTCCTTTCTCAATTGTGCCCATCAGCAGCTATTCTAATGTTGCTGCCAATGGGTGTGACACATTCATTTCTTCTGTGGGGTACACTGGACTCCACAAGGATTCACATTGGGGTGTAGAGTAGGATCTTGATCTGAGGCACCAACAGGCTCAAAGCTTTTGACTGTTCCCAAGATGCTCAGCGCCCCCTCCTCTATAACCTCGCTTCCATGAACAGGGAGCTCAGTTTGTAGTTGGTGCCTTCATTAGCAGGCCACTTAAGAGGGGGCTGCCTCAGGCAGCCTATTCTTAGCTATTAATTTTGACAAGAAAAGAAGAACTTTTTTTTATAAGAATCTACAAGGGCTGCAGCAGGCTAGGTCTAATAGACATCTTTACTGCAGCTCCATCACTCCCAGCGGCGCAGTATACTCCAGCGCCCTGGTTGCTGGGTCACTGCAGCGGAGGCTCCGGTTTCTTCCTAAGGTCAGTCACACACACACCGCCCTCCGGGATCACGAGGCCGCTGATGAAAGGGAGGTAAGGGACTTCTGTGCCCACACTATACCGTGATCCAGCGTGGCTGTAGGGGGCGGGCCATGTGCGCACTGGCGTGGACACTGATTACTGGGCAGCTGCTCCACTAGCCACCAGGGACAGTTAAGGAGCACAGCTCTGGGGGGTTTTCTCTTATATTAACCCCATTTTGTACTACCCGCAGTGCATTGTGATAGGTAATAGAGCCTGATTCAGGTTGGATTGCAATCGCAATAAGCAGTCCAACTGCAAAAATTGCTAAGAGCATACGCATGCGCCTGCATTTTCTGCGGCACCCCGCAGTTAATGCGATCACCTCTGACTGTCAATCGGTGCTGGGGGGGGGGTCAGCAACACTCCATTTCCAAGTCGGAGATGGAGCGGTGCGTGGGCAGGGCTTCAAAATGGGGTCGGCAACGGAGAAACAGGAGGCGTGGTCAGAGCGGTTGCATGACATCACTTGCAGCAGCTGCTATCACAAAATGGTGGCGGCTTCCTGCGCACACATACAGTCTGCACCAACAGGAGGCTAACCCATTTTTTATGATCACGCTGAACTGCACTGCGACTGCAATTTCAGCGTGGTCAAGAAGGGAGGCGGCATGCTGGGTGGCCCCAGCATGCGAACCAAAGGATTGCAAATTCTGTTACTTAGCAGAATTTGCAATCCTTACTGAATTAGGCCCATTGATTACAAAATTTATTTGTAAATATTTGAAGTTTTTCTTCAGGGACTAACACAAAAGATGCTTGGGGCTACTAACACATGGGTAAGCCACGTAAAGCTTCCCATGGGTCAGTGGCATCACAACGGGGTTGCGGCCCACACCCGAGTGTCACCCGCCAAGGGGGGTGACACCAAAGTGCCGGCTCCTCTTCAGTGACAGAATATGGGTGTTTCACTGTGACATTACGTGCAACACCCAGTTTCTGTCACTGTGCAGGAGCCAGCACCACTCACACACTAGTCCCCGGGTGCAGCACTCAACCCCCGGGATACCCGGAGCAACAAAATGGAGATTCAGGCCAACAGGCCACACCCCTACCTATGAGACCATGCCTCCATTTTACCATTGCGCTGCTTATCTGCGCGCACTGCATTACAATCTCCCTCGCTGCCTCTCTGGGTGTCACCAATGATAGTGACACCTTTGCCATGCTTGTAGCAGCTGGTCCTAAGATCTACGCCTCCAGCCCTGAGTGTTTGCCCTTGTGACTTGTTGATCATCATAGCGAAGCAGATTCTTACAGAAAACTGCAGGGGCTTAGATTGAAAAGAAAAACATTGACGAACCCATCATTTCAGCAACAGGGTCTGCCACACGGCTGACTGAAATGACTGGTTGGTTTGGACCCCCACCAAAAAAGAAGCAATCAATCTCTCCTTGCACAAACTGGCTCTACAGAGGCAAGATGTCCACCTCATCATCCTCCGATTCCTCACCCCTTTCACTGTGTACATCGCCCTCCTCACAGATTATTAATTCGTCCCCACTGGAATCCACCATCTCAGATCCCTGTGTACTTTCTGGAGGCAATTGCTGGTGAATGTCTCCACGGAGGAATTGATTATAATTCATTTTGATGATCATCATCTTCTCCACATTTTCTGGAAGTAACCTCGTACGCCGATTGCTGACAAGGTGAGCGGCTGCACTAAACACTCTTTTGGAGTACACACTGGAGGGAGGGCAACTTAGGTAGAATAAAGCCAGTTTGTGCAAGGGCCTCCAAATTGCCTCTTTTTCCTGCCAGTATACATACGGACTGTCTGACGTGCCTACCTGGATGCGGTCACTCATATAATCCTCCACCATTCTTTCAAAGGTGACAGAATCATATGCAGTGACAGTAGAAAACATGTCAGTAATCGTTGCCAGGTCCTTCAGTCCGGACCAGATGTCAGCACTCACTCCAGACTGCCCTGCATCACCGCCAGCGGGTGGGCTCGGAATTCTTAGCCTTTTCCTCGCACCCCCAGTTGCGGGAGAATGTGAAGGAGGAGCTGTTGACGGGTCACGTTCCGCTTGACTTGACAATTTTCTCACCAGCAGGTCTTTGAACCTCTGCAGACTTGTGTCTGCAGGAAAGAGAGATACAATGTAGGTTTTAAATCTAGGATCGAGCACGGTGGCCAAAATTTATTGCTCTGATTTCAACAGATTGAATCCTGGTTAAGCGAATTAAGGGCTCCATCCACAAGTCCCACATGCCTAGCGGAATCGCTCTGTTTTAGCTCCTCCTTCAATGTCTCCAGCTTCTTCTGCAAAAGCCTGATGAGGGGAATGACCTGACTCAGGCTGGCAGTGTCTGAACTGACTTCACGTGTGGCAAGTTCAAAGGATTGCAGAACCTTGCACAACGTTGAAATCATTCTCCACTGCGCTTGAGTCAGGTGCATTCCCCCTCCTTTGCCTATATCGTGGGTAGATGTATAGGCTTGAATGGCCTTTTGCTGCTCCTCCATCCTCTGAAGCATATAGAGGGTTGAATTCCACCTCGTTACCACCTCTTGCTTCAGAGGATGGCAGGGCAGGTTCAGGAATGTTTGGTGGTGCTCCAGTCTTCGACACGCGGTGGCTGAATGCAGAAAGTGGCCCGCAATTCTTCGGGCCACCGACAGCATCTCTTGCACGCCCCTGTCGTTTTTAAATAATTCTGCACCACCAAATTCAATGTATGTGCAAAACATGGGACGTGCTGGAATTTGCCCAGATGTAATGCACGCACAATATTGGTGGCGTTGTCCGATGTCACTAATCCCCAGGAGAGTCAAATTGGGGTAAGCCATTCTGCGATGATGTTCCTCAGTTTCCGTAAGAGGTTGTCAGCTGTGTGCCTCTTATGGAAAGCGGTGATACAAAGCGTAGCCTGCCTAGGAACGAGTTGGCATTTGCGAGATGCTGCTACTGGTGCCGCCGCTGCTGTTCTTGCTGCGGGAGGCAATACATCTACCCAGTGGGCTGTCACAGTCATATAGTCCTGAGTCTGCCCTGCTCCACTTAACCACGGACATGTGGACTAGTGGACATTGGGTACAACTGCATTTTTTAGGACACTGGTGACTCTTTTTCTGAGGTCTGTGTACATTTTCGGTATCGCCTGCCTAGAGAAATGGAGCCTAGATGGCATTTGGTACCGGGGACACAGTACCTCAATCAAGTCTCTAGTTGCCTCTGAATTAACGATGGATACCGGAACCACGTTTCTCACCACCCAGGCTGACAAGACCTGAGTTATCCGCTTTGCAGCAGGATGACTGCTGTGATATTTCATCTTCCTCGCAAAGGACTGTTGGACAGTCAATTGCCTACTGGAAGTAGTACAAGTGGTCTTCCGACTTCCCCTCTGGGATGACGATCGACTCCCAGCAGCAACAACAGCAGCGCTAGCAGCAGTAGGCGTTACACTCAAGGATGCATCGGAGGAATCCCAGGCAGGAGAGGACTCGTCAGACTTGCCAGTGACATGGCCTGCAGGACTATTGGCTCTCCTGTCTAAGGAGGAAATTGACACTGAGGGAGTTGGTGGTGTGGTTTGCAGGAGCTTGGTTACAAGAGGAAGGGATTTAGTGGTCAGTGGACTGCTTCCGCTGTCATCCAAAGTTTTTGAACTTGTCACTGACTTATGATTAATGCGCTGCAGGTGACGTATAAGGGAGGATGTTCTGAGGTGGTTAACGTCCTTACCCCTACTTATTACAGCTTGACAAAGGCAACACACGGCTTGACACCTGTTGTCCGCATTTGTGTACAGGATGCATACCTTCATGTCCAAATTTATCCATCTCATCAGTCGTACCTCAGATTTGTGGTACAGGACTGTCATTGCCAATTTCAGACGTTGCTGTTTGGTCTCTCCACGGCCCAGAGAATTTTCACCAAGGTAATGGTGGAAATGATGGTTCTCCTGCGCAAGCAATGTGTCACAATTATCCCGTACTTGAGCGATCTCATAAAAGCGAGATCAAGAGAGCAGTTGCTGAACAGCGTATCACTTTCACTGAAAGTGTTACAGCAACACGGCTGGATCTTCAATATCCCAAAGTCGCAGTTGGTTCCTACGACTCGTCTGTCTTTCTTGGGCATGATTCTGGACACAGACCAGAAGAGGGTTTATCTCCCGATAGAAAAGGCCCAGGAACTCATGACTCTTGTCAGGAACCTATTGAAACCAAAACTTGTGTCAGTGCATCACTGCACTCGAGTCCTGGGAAAGATGGTGGCATCATACAAAGCCATTCCATTCGGCAGGTTCCATGCGAGGACTTTCCAATGGGACCTACTGGACAAGTGGTCTGGGTCACATTTACAGATGCATTGGTTGATCACCCTGTCCCCCAGGGTCAGGGTATCACTCCTGTGGTGGCTGCAGAGAGCTCACCTTCTCGAGTGACGCAGATTCGGCATTCAGGACTGGATCCTGGTGACCACAGATGCAAGCCTCCAAGGTTGGGGAGCAGTCACACAGGGAAGAAATTTCCAAGGTCTTTGGTCAAGTCAAGAGACTTGTCTTCACATCAACATCCTGAAACTAGGGGCCATATACAATGCCCTACGTCAAGCGGAGACCTTACTTTGCGACCAACCGGTTCTGATCCAGTCAGACAACGTCACCACAGTGGCTCATGTAAACCGCCAAGGCGGCACAAGGAGCAGAGTGGCGATGGCACAAGCTACCTTTGCATTTTTCTCCCAAACGAGGACACTAGAATGAAAATTTTAAAGCCTCCTGTTAGTGCTTCATCTACACGGTATAGCCCTGAATTTTCCAATGCGTAGCTCTTTGCAAAAGAGAGATATTGGCAAGGAAAAGCTGTCTTGTACCTTTGCATTTTTCTCCCAAACGAAGGACACTAGAAAGAAAATTTTAAAGCCTCCTGTTAGGCCATCATCTACACGGCATAGCCCTGAATTTTCCAATGCGTAGCTCTTTGCAAAAGAGAGATATTGGCAAGGAAAAGCTGTCTTGTACCTTTGCATTTTTCTCCCAAACGAAGGACACTAGAAAGAAAATTTTAAAGCCTCCTGTTAGGCCATCATCTACACGGCATAGCCCTGAATTTTCCAATGTGCAGCTCTTTGCAAAAGAGAGATATTGGCAAGGAAAAGCTGTCTTGTACCTTTGCATTTTTCTCCCAAACGAAGGAAACTAGAATGAAAATTTTAAAGCCTCCTGTTAGTGCTTCATCTACACGGTATAGCCCTGAATTTTCCAATGCGTAGCTCTTTGCAAAAGAGAGATATTGGCAAGGAAAAGCTGTCTTTCAACTCTTCCACAACTGAAAAACAGATAGTGTTCCCAAGCCTTCCATCCTGTAATATCTTCAGTCTCTCGTCAATGAAGAAAACAATCCCTCCAGCAGACTCTTCAACCACGATACAAGATCACAGCCAAAAGGGCGAGAAGCAACTACACTTGCGTTTAATCAAAATGGCTAAAACTTAGTGGAGGAAAGTGCAGTGCACCAAAACATAAGCTGACACAATCATGGAGAATGCGCCAGCATATATGCTCTTCTATCTATATTTTGCAAACCTGCTCTTGTCCCCTCCAGCTGCTCCATGTAGATTTGACGCCTGGCAAGGTGCATAACCCACTGACAAGTAGGCACACTCCTGCATGAGTTTTCACTCTCACTAGCAGGATGATACACATTCATTTGCATGTGCTCCACCTCTGACACACCGCCCACCCAACCACCCAGTCACCAGAGCCACCCACAAGCCAACTGGCTCCGTGATTTAATTTGCACAGTGCAGTCATCCAGGCAGCATGTCCTTCTCAATGGAATAATCTCTGGTTCCATGGAATCTTCCGCATTGGAATGCTGCGGAACAAAAAGGATTTAAACATTCAGCTTGCTAGCATTCAATGTACCTGCGGCTTGGCTCTAGCACATGGGTCTTCAACCTGTGGCCCTCCAGCTGCTGTGAAACTACACATCCCAGCATGCCCTGCCACAGTTTTGCTATTAAGGTATGCTAAAACTGAGGCAGGGCATGCTGGTATATGTAGTTCCACAGCAGCTGGAGGGTCGCAGGTTGAAGACCCATATTCTAGCATGCCTGTTCTATGATGCATGTTCCGTGATGTCACAATCAGCTTGGAATGGGGTGTCTAGCATGCATTTGCTGACAGCCACTTGAGGGAGACACACATCAGGAGATGCAGCATATCGGAGGTCTTCGATGCCTTTCCAGCAAATGCACACCACCAGCTGCTGGTCTGGACACAAAACAATACCCACAATTGAAGGCTCAAAATGCCCAACTACAGGATTAATGTAAGTAGTGAATTTAGGAATGAATTTAGAAGTAGGAAATTAAGTTAGTTCACAAGTACATTCAAATTCCGATCTAAAGTCTAGGTAGGCCTCACGTCCTGGCAGCCCCCAGCATTTAAAAATGCCTTGATTAGAGGTAGGGAATTAAATGTAGATAAGAAGTAGACACAAAATAACACTCCACAGAGCAATTATCAGGTGTCTTTATCAATTGTTGCATTTAAAAAATCAAGCAATTAGGGAACACAATGTTGCGACAATGTAACCCTATTTGCAAAATAGTACTAAATAAGTTTGTCGATGTAAGACATTTGCAAAGGCGCAAACAAAACACGCTGGAAAATGCAACTGAATCTGTTTTTGGAGGTTAGAATAGATGCAGGATCAAGTAGCTCAATGGGTAGGGTGTTTGATTAGAATTCAACAGGTTATAGATTTGAATCCTGGGTATGATAGTTTGAGGTGTTATTTAATAAAGTATGTTTATATATTAGTCACACATGGCTTACTTGTACAAATGGCATGTCACCAGTTAGTGCTGACTGCTGATATGCCATTTGCACAAACACGCCATGTGTGACTGTATATGCATTTAAGGAGGGCACCCCGGCAATACCACAAACCATTGAGTGTCAAGTATACTAGATATATCTTCATATCTCATGTGCTTTCTCTGAGACCAATCTTGTTATGCCCCTTCCCCACAAGGCATGCGCCTTTTGTCCATATTGCAAAAATGGGGAGGGGAGGGGGGGGCATATAATTCTCTGTCACAGGGCACCAAAAAGTCTAGTTATGGCTCTGGTATGCATTATGTAATCTGGCAGACCATATCTCCAACACTGGCTGGTTGGAATAGAAATCCGGTTATCTATGTGAGCAAATGACCATCAACGATTTACTCTCAAACACTAGAAAATGGACAAACATGGTCCCCTAAACAAATTGGTTAAATTTTGGGTTTAACCAATTTGTGTAATGACCATTTTTGACCACTTTTCTAGTGTTTGGGAGCAAATGGTTAATTGACATTTGCTACTATACATTACCAGATTTTCATTCCATCCATCCAGACTGGATAGATAGCCTGACAGATAATTGTGTAGTGTACGCCCAGGATAACTGTCAGTTGTGCTTTCTTTTATGACGGCACATAAATGGGTGGGCAGATCCAGAGCAAGCACTGCCCACTCATGCATAGTTGTCAACTGATGTGAAGTTCCAGGGGGCAATCTCAGTTATAAAGAAAAGTATCTGGAAATTGTCCCTAGTTTAAAAAAAAAATAAAAAAAAAATTGATCAACTGGAAGCATGAGCTTGCTTTGGGTATGCCTGACCTTGGGTACGCTTTACCTGAGGGATGAAAGGGCCAAGGGAAAGTACTTTTAGCCTTCTGCGTGGTAGGAGTCATACGAGGTAGGCAAGCTGTTTTAGCAGTAGCCAGATCAGCTACAATCTTATTGAGGTCTTCTCCAAAGAGAGTGTCTCCCTTGAAAGGAAGCACCTCCAGGGTTTTCTTGGAATCCATATCCACCGACCAGGATCTCAACCAGCTGTGTAAAGTATTACCTTGGAACTGGCTCTCCACTCCCCATTATCTGGTTATCATGGCTTCCTCCGCCAGTGTCCAGACTCGCTTGCTGAAGCTCGGCCACTTCTTCCTAGCAGCAGGCTCCTGGATCACTGGGCAGCAGAGGTGCTTGGGAGCCGGAAGGGGGCGGAGCAATCAGGCAGGCAGTTGCAGTGCTGCCCAGCTATCTGTGGTGTGAGAAGAAGCAGGGGCACCCCACCGCTGGCAGTGCTGCAGCTAGCGGTGGTGGCAGCGGCGAGGCTGCTGGGCTGGGTCTTGAAAAAGGTGGAAAGAAGGGTGTTACGGCATGGAATGTACAAACTGCGAGACCCTGCTGGTAGCGCCTTTGTCTATTTAGTAGGAAGGGCACGTAACAGCCGGGGGGCAATGGAGGAAGCCCCTTTAGGGCTGGAGCCCGGCGGCAACTGACTCCGTTGTCTCTGGCAGTTCTGCCCCTGGACTAGAGGAATGGTCAAGAACATGGCAACATTTAATGCCAAAAAATGCAAAATCATACACGTCTCAAAAATGCAAAGGCTAA
Source organism: Pseudophryne corroboree (assembly GCF_028390025.1). Classification (NCBI taxonomy): domain Eukaryota; kingdom Metazoa; phylum Chordata; class Amphibia; order Anura; family Myobatrachidae; genus Pseudophryne; species Pseudophryne corroboree. Next base: position 992,106 of record NW_026968815.1, read on the forward strand.
CTATAATATTAAGGGCATTATAATGGCAAGAGGAAAGCTATCTAAGTATTACTATTTCAGGTGAGCAATGTAACAAAGCAATAGGAAAGGCAAGTCAGATGCTTGTTTGCATAGGTTAAAGAACCAGTAGCAGAAAAAAGTAATACAGGTTGAGTATCCCATATCCAAATATTCCGAAATACGGAATATTCCGAAATACGGACTTTTTTGAGTGAGACTGAGATAGTGAAACCTTTGTTTTTTGATGGCTCAGTGTACACAAACTTTGTTTAATACTCAAAGTTATTAAAAATATTGTATTAAATGAACTTCAGACTGTGTGTATAAGGTGTATATGACACATGAATGAATTCTGTGAATGTACACACACTTTGTTTAATGCACAAAGTTATAAAAAATATTGGCTAAAATGACCTTCAGGCTGTGTGTATAAGGTGTATATGAAACATAAATGCATTCTGTGCTTAGATTTAGGTCCCATCACCATAATATCTCGTTATGGTATGCAATTATTCCAAAATACAGAAAAATCCGATATCCAAAATTCCTCTGGTCCCAAGCATTTTGGATAAGGGATACTCAACCTGTAATGCCACTGTATAGGTCCTTGGTACAGCCACATTTAGAATCCTGTGTTCAGTTCCAGAAGCCATATCTCCAGAAGGCTGTAAATACATTAGGGCAACTAAAATTGTGCATGGCCTACATCACAAAACTTACCTGGAAATACTAAAAAATGTTGATGTGTATAGTTTGGAGAAGGGAAGAGGGAACATACAGTAATAGAAACATTTAAATATATAGGGAGGAATGTAATAGGGTGTGAGAATCAGAAAGTGAGAGATTTTGTGTTTTTTCCTGTTGTTTTTTTTTTTTTATTGTTTGTTTTTTAAAGTGGCAAAACCAGGTTGATATTTGCCATGTAAAGGATTGCCACCGTGGGCATGTGTAGAAGGGGCACTGCTACTGTTGGCATTATGTGTGTAAGCTGCACTGATATGGTGGTTATGTGTATAAAGGGCACTGCGACTGTGGGTATTATTATTATTATTATTAATATTACATGCGGTGTAATGACAATAAGATAGTGCTACTGTGTGGCGTATTTTGATTTGGGGTGCTATTGTGTGGCCATGCCCCTTCCTTGTGATACCACACCTTCTTTTTTTAAGGAGCGCACTGTCCCTTTATTAAGTATTGGAGAGAGGGCCCAAATTAATAGTTTGCAGGGAGGCGCCAAACACCCTAGCACTGGCCCTTTGGTAGGGGACAGGATTTGCTTCTGCTTGTGCACATATGTTATGATTGCCAGCCAACAGCACTGGTTTTGCCTATAACACTAACTATAAATATTTTGAATTGGTCCTGGACCACCAATCCAAGGCACCCCTGCAAGTGTCCTGAGGCACCCCAGGGTGCAGTTTGAGAACCACTGGTCTAGTGAGTACCCAGGATAATTATTGTAGCTGGTCTGCGGGTAACAGCTCTCAGATCCACTTCTAGAAAAAATGCAGCAATGTAATTTGAGTGACAAACTGCAGAGATGAACCCTTTCTGTGACTGCTGCACAGGGATCACACAAACTCTATTCATAGGGCTGACTTCACTTAGGGGAGATGTTCTCACCCCGCAAAGAAGTGCGAGTATATACCGCACTTACGGTACCATTGGATTTACAGATATTTTCTTGCAATACACTATGGGGGTCATTCTGAGTTGATAGCTCGCTAGCAGTTTTTAGCAGCCATGCAAACGCATTGTCGCTGCCCACTGGAGAGTGTATATTCACTTTGGAGAAGTGCGAACACTTGAGCAGCAGAGCGCCTGCAAAATCGTTTCAAAATAAGACCAGCACTGTAGTTACACTTCGTGTGCGTTGATTCTAACAACCGAGGGACGGCTTTTGATGTCACACACCCATCCAGCGAATGCCCAGCCACGTCTGCATTTCTTCTGCCACGCCTGCATTTTTCCAAGCACTCCCTGAAAACGGTCAGTTGACACCCAGAAACGCCCTCTTTCTGTCAATCTCCTTGTGGCCTGTTCTGTGATTGGAATAATCGCTAGAACTAGTGCAAAACCACAATGGACTTTGTACCCGTACGATGCGCATGCACATTACGGAGCATGCGCATGCACAGATTAGCCATTTTTTTTCAACTGATTGCTACGCAGCGAACAACGGCAGCAAGCGATCAACTCGGAATGACCCCCTATATACATAGAAACATGGATTTTTACTGCAGGAATTATGGTTAGTTTAGGGGTATCGGTTAGGGTCAACAGAGGTGTAGCTAGGGGTCCAAGCGCCCCTGGCAAAGTAAGGGACTGGCGCCCCCCCTTTCGATAAAGCATTGCAGTCCATTGGCGGTTACCATGTTGGAGCCACAGCAACTGACCCCCTCCCCCACACGCTGCCCTACATCATCGGCTGGGATTCACTGTTGGTGTGAAGCCACTGGGAACATTCTGGTAGCATTAGCAGCAGTCTGTGTCATAGATAGGGAAGGCAGAAGGTTAACTAGCTAATAGCAGTCTGTTGGCAGCAGAGGCTGGGCGGGGGGCTGAGAATGAGCCAACGCTGATCAGTGTCCAGTCTGCTCAGACAAAAATATTTTGTGATCAGGGCTGGTTCTAGACCAAAGGGGCCAATGGCAAAAATTTCCTTTGGCACCCCCCCCCCCACACACACACACACACACACACACACACACACACCAAAAAAGAACATATCCCAGTTTAACATAACGCTATGTGGTGCAAGGTGTGGAGCTGGTCACTTGTATCAGACCTCTGACATTTGCCTTTTCACCCATATTGCATACTTTTTCTTGCAGGTTGTGTCTTAATTCAAGAAGTGTTCTAAGTACTTCAGCTTAGTATCTTTACTGACCCCTCTTTACCCCACACTACATAACTGACCCCTCTATACCCTACACTACATCACTGACCTTTCTATAACCATCACTGCATTACTGACCCCTCTATACAGTACACTGACCTCTATATACCTGCTAGTACATCCCTGATGCCTATATTCCCTAAGCTAAATCCCTGACGCCTCTATTCCCTACGCTACATCCCTGACGCCTCTATTCCCTATGCTACATCCCTGACGCCTCTATACCCTACGCTACATCCCTGATGCCTCTATTCCCTACGCTACATTCCTGATGCCTCTATAACCTACGCTACATCCCTGATGCCTCTATACCCTACGCTACATCCCTGACGCCTCTATACAGTACAATGCATTACTGATCCCTCTAGACCATACATCCTCATTACATCAGAGAGATAGTGAAACACAGGAAAAAATAAGGATAAAGTGGACTACAGAAACTGATGCTCTAAACAAAGGAGAGAGAGAGAAAAGCACAAGGGAAAGTGGGCAATCGGAACACCATAGAGAGAGGAGAGATAGAAATGCCTGAAAAAGTAAAGGGGGTTGGGTATGGCATCCGGCGCTCGGGATTCCAGCAGTCACATGATACCTAATCCTAATCCTAACCCTCTGGGGGGGTGGCGGATAGGGCTAACCCTCAGGGGGTGGCAGCTAGGACTAACCCCCCCCCCTCCTAGTGCCTTCCCTAACACCCCCTCCCCCGGTCCTAACCCTCCCTCCAATACTCGCCTTCGGGATGTTGGCTGTCTGTGTGCCGGCACCAGTCTCCCAAGTGGTGTCAGGATTCCAACATCGGTCAAATGACCGCCGGTATACCGTCTGCCGGGATGGTAAATGTATCCTGAGGACAGGTAGTGAGTGTGGAGGGATAGGTGGTTCAGTAAAATGTAACAGCTCAAACTGCGATCATTCACTGATAAATTGATTTATAGCTCTCCCTTTTTAACCATTGCAGTCATAAAAGCAATGTTTTTTAAACTTTTAAATAAAGCTTGTTAGCATCCCCAGCACACTGTATATGCTGGGAGATGTAGTTCTCAATATGAAAACATTTAATTACTGTATAAACTCTAATTCCCCAACTGAAACCTCTCACAAACACACACTCCTAAATCTAGTACACACACACACACACATTTCCCCAGTACTGACAACTCTCATCACTTCCACACACTGACAACTCCCTCCTGCTCCTCTCCCCACTGACACTGACAGCTCCCTCACAGTCACACACATCCTCAACCCCCCCACCCCCCCCCACACACACACTGATAGCACACATGCACAAATCCCCCCCTCCTCGACACTAACTGTCACGGACTGCTGAAATTCAACAGCTCTCTCGAACTTGCAAGGCATGGCTGTGCAGCTGTCTCCAGCCATCTCCTTGCCCACTGTGTAATTTGTGGCGTTCTCTGATGTTCCCCGCTCTGCCTCTACAACCGGCACATAATGTACAGCAGTGGTGACTCCTGAGTATGGGCCTGGAGAACTCCGCCTACCGGGGGGTAGGGATTAATAATTTCAAAGGGGCAGAGCTAGGAGTGAAGCAGTGGACAGCAGTTGAGGGGCGTTTCAAACTGTAACAGGGTTGGGACAATTTCAGTATCCTTCCCTCACCGTCTAATTGGTCAGTCCCACGCTGATTGCCATAGCGCCCTTTCGAGACTGCAGAACTCTATCCCTTAGCCACGGTTGGCACAGCTGGATGGTGCCCCTGGCAAGTGCCATCCTGGCCAAGGGGTAGATACGCCCCTGAGGGTCAGGGCCAGAAACAGAAATCTCGGGGCCCAGTACACTGATATCTCTGGGGCCCCCTCAACCCCCCCTTAACTTGGCAGAGGGATCTTTAAAAAAAAATGGAGCCTTTGACACGGACCGTCAGTGAGGCCGGCAGGTGGTTTTCATACTGGGCTATCCAGCTCTTCGGTGGCGGTGGCAGGGACATTCAGAAAAGGGCCAGCACAGCAACATGCATAATAATGGCAATACAGTATGGACCACAGGGACTGGACAAAGTGATGGGGTAAAAGGAGGGGGGAGGGTTTAGTTGGCCTGTTAATTGTTTTCCTGCTTAAATTGAGCAGTTGGTGGATACACTTTAAAAAGCAATATTGGCACTGTGGCCCCATTATTTCTGTTCTTAATACTTGGAGCCCTGAACAAGTGTCCCCTTTGTCCCCCCTGTCACCGGGCCTGTTCAGGCGTTACCTATGGAGAAGCTGCGACATGACATCCTAGGACACGATACTGCACCATGCATCACCATTATATTTCAGTGTGCCTTGTCAATATTTAAATCTTGTTTTGTGTGACGTGAGTTGTAAATGGTTGAAAATCTCTGTGCTACAGTATCGTCACCATGTAGTTATAACAACACAGCAAAACCACCAAAAGACGTGTTTTGGTAGAGGGACTGCTGGAGGGGCCCATTGGGGCCCCCAGTTTGCTACCCCACCCCAGTATACCTGTGCTGTAGCCAGTGGAAGGGGCACTATCTTCCCGGTGATCTCTTCGGGAAGATGGTGCCGCACATAGAAAGCAAAGACTCTGGCTGCACTCTCCTGCCCTCGCTCTAAGCAAGGTGATCGGGCCACAAAAGGACCCCTGTCGGACCCCTGCCGGACCCCGGCCTGTGGGCCACAAAAGGATGCATTGGGGGCGGCATGCGGCCCATGGGTTTGACACCCCTGCCCTAGAGTATCAAAATTTGTTTCACGGCACCCCTAGGCCAAAGTTTTTTTTATTGAGAAATTCAGAAAAAAATATAAAATTAAGTAAATTGTGTTTATAGCATGTCATCCTCAGGTTCAGTTATGTTGTGAGGGAATGGTTTTGCCAATTTAATAAAGTATAAATAATTTTAATTGGTCCTGGACCACCAAACTATGCTACCAGTGCAAGAACCCCAGTTTGGAAACTACTGCCATAAAATAAACCTTTTTTGTTTTTTTTAAACTACATGTAATACACCTTAGAGCTCAGTTCCTAAAAGGTTTTAAACCCTTGCATACAGTAAACTACACATATTTAAAAATCCTACACCGGGCACAAGTGCTCACGGGCCAATTTCATGGCAGTCTCGGATAGGAGGGCATTGTGGATTCACCAAGGGAATGCTGATGCTGACTCCAAGAAGAAAGGGAGTCTCTTCCCTATGAAGGTGAAGCCTTGTTTGGCGACGGCCTAGTTAATTTGATCTCGGCAGCTCCCGCAGGTAAGTCATCCTTCTTGCCCTATGTTCCCTCTCAACGGATGAAGACGCATCATTATCTGACGCAGTCATTTCGGCCCAATAGATATGCAAGAAGTTAAGATTCCCCTTTCTTTGCAGGTAGAGGAAGGAAAAGAGGGAAGAGGTCTGTAGCCTCTTCAAGATCGCAGGAGCAGAGATCGTCCTCTGCTTCTGCCAAATCCACTGCATGACGCTGGGGCTCTCTTGCAGGAGCCCGCACCAGTGGGGGGCACGTCTAAAACTCTTCAGTCAGTTCTGGATTCATTCGGACCTGGACTCGTTGGTTTTACAAATAGTGTCCCAAGGGTACAAACTGGGGTTTCAAGACGTTCCCCCTCACCAATTGTTCAAATCAGCCTTAGTCAGCAGGGAGAAGGTTTTTATTCAAGCCTCTTCGTGGTCCCGAAGCCGGACGGCTCAGTCAGACCAATCTGAAATCTGAAATCCCTTAATTTCTACCTAAAGAAATTCAATTTCAAGATGGAATCTCTCAGGGTAGTGATCTCCAGTCCGGGGTATAAAGGAGATTTCATGGTTTTGGTAGACATAAAGGATGCCTACTTATATGTTCCCATTTAGCCACTGCATCAAGCTACCTGAGGTTTGCAATTCAGGATTGTCATTACCAATTTCAGACGTTGCCGTTTGGTCTGTCCACGGCTCCGAGGATTTTCACCAGGGTGATGGCGGAAATGATGGTTCTCCTTCGCAAGCAAGGAGTCACAATTATCCCGTACTTGGATGATCTCCTGATAAAGGCGAGATCCAGGGACCAGTTGGTGCAAAACATCTACTCTCCCTGACAGTTCTTCAACAACATGGTTGACTCCTAAACTTGCCAAAATCGCAGTTGGTCCCAATGACGCGGTTGTTGTTTTTGGGAGTGATACTGGACACAGAAGAGGTTTTCTTCTAGTGGAAAGGCTCTGGAGATCCAGAGTCTGGTCAAACAAATTCTGAAACCAGCAAGAGTGTTAATCCATCAATGCATTCAGTTGCTGGGGAAGATGGTTGCGGCCTACGAGGCCATTCAGTTTGGCAGGTTCCATGCCAGAGTGTTCCAGTGGGACCTGTTGGACAAGTGGTCCGGATCCCACCTACACATGCACCGGAGGATAATCCTGTCTTCCAAGACCAGAATCTCACTCCATTGGTGGCTGCACAGTTCTCACCACCTAGAGGGGCGATGGTTCGGGATCCAGGACGGGATCCTAGGGACCACGGATGCAACCCTCCGAGGCTGGAGAGCAGTCACACAGGGGGAAAACATCCAAGGAAGATGGTCAAGTCTTCCTTGGATGTTTTCATCTCCACATAAATGTTCTGGAGTTAAGGGCCATTTAATAACTGCAGACACAGTACGCACTGGGACGGGTGCCCAGCATCCTCTACGGACTAAGAGAAAAGGATTTACCGGTAGGTATTAAAATCCTATTTTCTCTAACGTCCTAGAGGATGCTGTGGACTCCGTAAGGACCATGGGGATAGACGGGCTCCGCAGGAGACATGGGCACTTTAAGAAAGACTTTAGTTCTGGGTGTGCACTGGCTCCTCCCTCTATGCCCCTCCTCCAGAACTCAGTTTGATACTGTACCCAGTGGAGACTGGGTGCTTTTCAGGAGCTCTCCTGAGCTTTCTGACAGAAAGTATTTTGTTAGGTTTTTAATTTTCAGGGAGCACTGCTGGCAACAGACTCCCTCATCGAGGGACTGAGGGGAGAGAAGCAGCCCTACTCTCTGAGTTGCAAGGTCCTGCTTCTTAGGCTACTGGACACCATTAGCTCCAGTGGGATTGGTACGCAGGATCTCACCCTCGCCGTCCGTCCCAGAGCCGCGCCGCCGTCCCCCTCGCAGAGCCGGAAGATAGAAGCCGGGTGAGTATGAGAAGAAAAGAAGACTTCAGAGGCGGCAGAAGACTTCATGATCTTCACTGAGGTAACGCACAGCACTGCAGTTGTGCGCCTTTGCTCCCATACACCTCACATACTCCGGTCACTGTAAGGGTGCAGGGCGCAGGGGGGGCGCCCTGGGCAGCAATATAAACCTCTTTCGCAAAAATATAACATATATACAGCTGGGCACTTTATATATGTATAAGCCCCCACCAATTTTACAGTTTAAGCGGGACAGAAGCCCGCCTCCGAGGGGGCGGGGCTTCTCCCTCAGCACTCACCAGCGCCATTTTTTCTCCACAGCACCGCTGAGAGGAAGCTCCCCGGACTCTACCCTGCTTATACCACGTTAGACAAGAGGGTTGAAAAGAGGGGAGGGGGGGCACATAATTCGCAAATTACATACAGCAGCACTACTGGGCAAACATTAAGTTACTGTTTTATTCCTGGGTTATATAGCGCTGGGGGGTGTGCTGGCATACTCTCTCTCTGTCTCTCCAAAGGGCCTTGTGGGGAAACTGTCTTCAGAAAAAGCATTCCCTGTGTGTGTAGTGTGTCGGTACACGTGTGTCGACATGTCTGAGGAAGAAGGCTATATTAGAGAGGAGCGGGAGCAAATGAATGTGGTGTCTCCGCCGGCAGCTGATTGGATGGATATGTGGAATGTTTTAAATGCTAGTGTAAACTCATTGCACAAAAGATTAGACAAGGCAGAAGCTTTGGGACAGTCAGGGTTTCAACCCATGCCTAATCCTATGTTGCAGGGACTGTCAGGGTCTCATAAGCGCCCACTATCCCAGATTGTTGACACAGATACCGACACGGATTCTGACTCCAGTGTCGATTACGATGATGCAAAGTTACAGCCAAAATTGGCAAAATCCATTCGATTTATGATTATGGCAATAAAAGATGTTTTGCACATCACAGAGGAACCCCCTGTCGCTGACAAGAGGGTACATATGTACAAGGGAAAGAAGCCTGAGGTAACCTTTCCCCCCTCACACGAGCTGAACGAGTTATGTGAAAAAGCTTGGGAATCTCCAGATAAAAGACTGCAGATTTCCAAAAGGATTCTTATGGCGTATCCTTTCCCATCAACGGATAGGTTACGATGGGAATCCTCCCCTAGGGTGGACAAAGCATTAACACGCTTATCCAAGAAGGTAGCCCTCCCGTCCCAGGATACTGGACTAACCCCCCCCCCCTCCTAGTGCCTTCCCTAACACTCGCTCCCCCGGTCCTAACCCTCCCTCCAATACTCGCCTTCGGGATGTTGGCTGTCTGTGTGCCGGCACCAGTCTCCCAAGTGGTGTCAGGATTCCAACATCGGTCAAATGACCGCCGGTATACCGTCTGCCGGGATGGTAAATGTATCCTGAGGACAGGTAGTGAGTGTGGAGGGATAGGTGGTTCAGTAAAATGTAACAGCTCAAACTGCGATCATTCACTGATAAATTGATTTATAGCTCTCCCTTTTTAACCATTGCAGTCATAAAAGCAATGTTTTTTAAACTTTTAAATAAAGCTTGTTAGCATCCCCAGCACACTGTATATGCTGGGAGATGTAGTTCTCAATATGAAAACATTTAATTACTGTATGAACTCTAATTCCCCAACTGAAACCTCTCACAAACACACTCCTAAATCTAGTACACACACACACACACATTTCCCCAGTACTGACAACTCTCATCACTTCCACACACTGACAACTCCCTCCTGCTCCTCTCCCCACTGACACTGACAGCTCCCTCACAGTCACACACATCCTCCACCCCCCCACCCCCCCCCCACACACACTGATAGCACACATGCACAAATCCCCCCCTCCTCGACACTAACTGTCACGGACTGCTTGGGCAGCAGGGGGCAGGCTCTGACTTGAAGTGCTGAAATTCAACAGCTCTCTCGAACTTGCAAGGCATGGCTGTGCAGCTGTCTCCAGCCATCTCCTTGCCCACTGTGTAATTTGTGGCGTTCTCTGATGTTCCCCGCTCTGCCTCTACAACCGGCACATAATGTACAGCAGTGGTGACTCCTGAGTATGGGCCTGGAGAACTCCGCCTACCGGGGGGTAGGGATTAATAATTTCAAAGGGGCAGAGCAAGGAGTGAAGCAGTGGACAGCAGTTGAGGGGCGTTTCAAACTGTAACAGGGTTGGGACAATTTCAGTATCCTTCCCTCACCGTCTAATTGGTCAGTCCCACGCTGATTGCCATAGCGCCCTTTCGAGACTGCAGAACTCTATCCCTTAGCCACGGTTGGCACAGCTGGATGGTGCCCCTGGCAAGTGCCATCCTGGCCAAGGGGTAGATACGCCCCTGAGGGTCAGGGCCAGCAACAGAAATCTTGGGGCCCAGTACACTGATATCTCTGGGGCCCCCTCAACCCCCCCTTAACTTGGCAGAGGGATCTTTAAAAAAAATGGAGCCTTTGACTCGGACCGTCAGTGAGGCCGGCAGGTGGTTTTCATACTGGGCTATCCAGCTCTTCGGTGGCGGTGGCAGGGACATTCAGAAAAGGGCCAGCACAGCAACATGCATAATAATGGCAATACAGTATGGACCACAGGGACTGGACAAAGTGATGGGGTAAAAGGAGGGGGGAGGGTTTAGTTGGCCTGTTAATTGTTTTCCTGCTTAAATTGAGCAGTTGGTGGATACACTTTAAAAAGCAATATTGGCACTGTGGCCCCATTATTTCTGTTCTTAATACTTGGAGCCCTGAACAAGTGTCCCCTTTGTCCCCCCTGTCACCGGGCCTGTTCAGGCGTTACCTATGGAGAAGCTGCGACATGACATCCTAGGACACGATACTGCACCATGCATCACCATTAAATTTCAGTGTGCCTTGTCAATATTTAAATCTTGTTCTGTGTGACGTGAGTTGTAAATGGTTGAAAATCTCTGTGCTACAGTATCGTCACCATGTAGTTATAACAACACCGCAAAACCACCAAAAGACGTGTTTTGGTAGAGGGACTGCTGGAGGGGCCCATTGGGGCCCCCAGTTTGCTACCCCACCCCAGTATACCTGTGCTGTAGCCAGTGGAAGGGGCACTATCTTCCCGGTGATCTCTTCGGGAAGATGGTGCCGCACATAGAAAGCAAAGACTCTGGCTGCACTCTCCTGCCCTCGCTCTAAGCAAGGTGATCGGGCCACAAAAGGACCCCTGTCGGACCTCGGCCTGTGGGCCACAAAAGGATGCATTGGGGGCGGCATGCGGCCCATGGGTTTGACACCCCTGCCATAGAGTATCAAAATTTGTTTCACGGCACCCCTAGGCCAAAGTTTTTTTTATTGAGAAATTCAGAAAAAAATATAAAATTAAGTAAATTGTGTTTATAGCATGTCATCCTCAGGTTCAGTTATGTTGTGAGGGAATGGTTTTGCCAATTTAATAAAGTATAAATAATTTTAATTGGTCCTGGACCACCAAACTATGCTACCAGTGCAAGAACCCCAGTTTGGAAACTACTGCCATAAAATAAACCTTTTTTGTTTTTTTTAAACTATATGTAATACACCTTAGATCTCAGTTCCTAAAAGGTTTTAAACCCTTGCATACAGTAAACTACACATATTTAAAAATCCTACACCGGGCACAAGTGCTCACGGGCCAATTTCATGGCAGTCTCGGATAGGAGGGCATTGTGGATTCACCAAGGGAATGCTGATGCTGACTCCAAGAAGAAAGGGAGTCTCTTCCCTATGAAGGTGAAGCCTTGTTTGGCGACGGCCTAGTTAATTTGATCTCGGCAGCTCCCGCAGGTAAGTCGTCCTTCTTGCCCTATGTTCCCTCTCAACGGATGAAGACGCATCATTATCTGACGCAGTCATTTCGGCCCAATAGATATGCAAGAAGTTAAGATTCCCCTTTCTTTGCAGGTAGAGGAAGGAAAAGAGGGAAGAGGTCTGTAGCCTCTTCAAGATCGCAGGAGCAGAGATCGTCCTCTGCTTCTGCCAAATCCACTGCATGACGCTGGGGCTCTCTTGCAGGAGCCCGCACCAGTGGGGGGCACGTCTAAAACTCTTCAGTCAGTTCTAGATTCCTTCGGACCTGGACTCGTGGGTTTTACAAATAGTGTCCCAAGGGTACAAACTGGGGTTTCAAGACGTTCCCCCTCACCGATTGTTCAAATCAGCCTTAGTCAGCAGGGAGAAGGTTTTTATTCAAGCCTCTTCGTGGTCCCGAAGCCGGACGGCTCAGTCAGACCAATCTTAAATCTGAAATCCCTTAATTTCTACCTAAAGAAATTCAATTTCAAGATGGAATCTCTCAGGGTAGTGATCTCCAGTCCGGGGGATAAAGGAGATTTCATGGTTTTGGTAATCATAAAGGATGCCTACTTATATGTTCCCATTTAGCCACTGCATCAAGCTACCTGAGGTTTGCAATTCAGGATTGTCATTACCAATTTCAGACGTTGCCGTTTGGTCTGTCCACGGCTCCGAGGATTTTCACCAGGGTGATGGCGGAAATGATGGTCCTCCTTCGCAAGCAATGAGTCACAATTATCCCGTACTTGGATGATCTCCTGATAAAGGCGAGATCCAGGGACCAGTTGGTGCAAAACATCTACTCTCCCTGACAGTTCTTCAACAACATGGTTGGCTCCTAAACTTGCCAAAATCGCAGTTGGTCCCAATGACGCGGTTGTTGTTTTTGGGAGTGATACTGGACACAGAAGAGGTTTTCTTCTAGTGGAAAGGCTCTGGAGATCCAGAGTCTGGTCAAACAAATTCTGAAACCAGCAAGAGTGTTAATCCATCAATGCATTCAGTTGCTGGGGAAGATGGTTGCGGCCTACGAGGCCATTCAGTTTGGCAGGTTCCATGCCAGAGTGTTCCAGTGGGACCTGTTGGACAAGTGGTCCGGATCCCACCTACACATGCACCGGAGGATAATCCTGTCTTCCAAGACCAGAATCTCACTCCATTGGTGGCTGCACAGTTCTCACCACCTAGAGGGGCGATGGTTCGGGATCCAGGAGGGGATCCTAGGGACCACGGATGCAACCCTCCGAGGCTGGAGAGCAGTCACACAGGGGGAAAACATCCAAGGAAGATGGTCAAGTCTTCCTTGGATGTTTTCATCTCCACATAAATGTTCTGGAGTTAAGGGCCATTTAATAACTGCAGACACAGTGCGCACTGGGACGGGTGCCCAGCATCCTCTACGGACTAAGAGAAAAGGATTTACCGGTAGGTATTAAAATCCTATTTTCTCTAACGTCCTAGAGGATGCTGGGGACTCCGTAAGGACCATGGGGATAGACGGGCTCCGCAGGAGACATGGGCACTTTAAGAAAGACTTTAGTTCTGGGTGTGCACTGGCTCCTCCCTCTATGCCCCTCCTCCAGACCTCAGTTTGATACTGTACCCAGTGGAGACTGGGTGCTTTTCAGGAGCTCTCCTGAGCTTTCTGACAGAAAGTATTTTGTTAGGTTTTTAATTTTCAGGGAGCACTGCTGGCAACAGACTCCCTCATCGAGGGACTGAGGGGAGAGAAGCAGCCCTACTCTCTGAGTTGCAAGGTCCTGCTTCTTAGGCTACTGGACACCATTAGCTCCAGTGGGATTGGTACGCAGGATCTCACCCTCGCCGTCCGTCCTAGAGCCGCGCCGCCGTCCCCCTCGCAGAGCCGGAAGATAGAAGCCGGGTGAGTATGAGAAGAAAAGAAGACTTCAGAGGCGGCAGAAGACTTCATGATCTTCACTGAGGTAACGCACAGCACTGCAGCTGTGCGCCTTTGCTCCCATACACCTCACATACTCCGGTCACTGTAAGGGTGCAGGGCGCAGGGGGGGCGCCCTGGGCAGCAATATAAACATCTTTCGCAAAAATATAACATATATATACAGCTGGGCACTTTATATATGTATAAGCCCCCACCAATTTTACAGTTTAAGCGGGACAGAAGCCCGCCTCCGAGGGGGCGGGGCTTCTCCCTCAGCACTCACCAGCGCCATTTTTTCTCCACAGCACCGCTGAGAGGAAGCTCCCCGGACTCTACCCTGCTTATACCACGTTAGACAAGAGGGTTGAAAAGAGGGGGGGGCACATAATTCGCAAATTACATACAGCAGCACTACTGTGCAAACATTAAGTTACTGTTTTATTCCTGGGTTATATAGCGCTGGGGGGTGTGCTGGCATACTCTCTCTTTGTCTCTCCAAAGGGCCTTGTGGGGAAACTGTCTTCAGAAAAAGCATTCCCTGTGTGTGTGTCGGTACACGTGTGTCGACATGTCTGAGGAAGAAGGCTATATTAGAGAGGAGCGGGAGCAAATGAATGTGGTGTCTCCGCCGACAGCTGATTGGATGGATATGTGGAATGTTTTAAATGCTAGTGTAAACTCATTGCACAAAAGATTAGACAAGGCAGAAGCTTTGGGACAGTCAGGGTTTAAACCCATGCCTGATCCTATGTTGCAGGGACTGTCAGGGTCTCATAAGCGCCCACTATCCCAGATTGTTGACACAGATACCGACACGGATTCTGACTCCAGTGTCGATTACGATGATGCAAAGTTACAGCCAAAATTGGCAAAATCCATTCGATTTATGATTATGGCAATAAAAGATGTTTTGCACATCACAGAGGAACCCCCTGTCACTGACAAGAGGGTACATATGTACAAGGGTAAGAAGCCTGAGGTAACCTTTCCCCCCTCACACGAGCTGAACGAGTTATGTGAAAAAGCTTGGGAATCTCCAGATAAAAGACTGCAGATTTCCAAAAGGATTCTTATGGCGTATCCTTTCCCATCAACGGATAGGTTACGATGGGAATCCTCCCCTAGGGTGGACAAAGCATTAACACGCTTATCCAAGAAGGTAGCCCTCCCGTCCCAGGATACGGCTACCCTCAAAGAGTGTGCTGACCGCAAACAGGAGATTACCCTGAAGTCCATTTATACACATTCAGGTACCTTACTCAGACCGGCAATTGCGTCGGCCTGGGTGTGTAGTGCTGTAGCGGCATGGACAAATACCTTATCTGAGGGGATGGATAGCCTAGACAAGGATACTATTTTATTGACCCTGGGGCATATAAGAGATGCTGTCCTATATATGTGTGTATGCAAACTACAGGTGGTGCTGCAGGGCCCACACCCTTTTACTTGTCTTGTAGAGCAGCTCTGAAGCTGTTACAGTGCCCAGCTGCTGCAAGAAATCAGCTTGAATGCTTCAGGGGCTTGGGCATGGCGAACATGAGCCCCACACCGAAGGAGGGTGGGGGTGTTTAATGCAAACTTGGGGTTATCCAAGCGCCGCAAAAGGCCGCCATGCCCTGCATGCCCCTTTTCTCTTTTCATATACAGATGAGGGTTCCAGCCAACTTTGGCCCACTGCTTGGATGACATCACCGTATGCAAATCCGTCTGCTGCAGACCTTCCCCCAGGAATGCTTGCAATAGTTGTTGCATATGGTTTAATGTCTGAGGGTGCTTCAGTATTAGGCAGCCTTCCGCCCTCCCATGTTCATCTGAAAAGATGTGGTCTCCCTGCAGTTGTTGTCCCCAGACGAGAGTTCCCTTGTGCTTCCTCAGTTAAATCTCCTTAACTTGACGGGGGTGTGCCCGAGCAGCCGCCCTCCCCAGCCCTATCCCAAAACATACTTATCTTGCATATGAGATCTCTTGATCATGAAGATAGTTCTCACAGGTTGAGGTTCATCCTGGCCCCGCTCCCCGCTGGAGATCGCTGATGGGGACAGCAGCGGGGCTTCAGCAGAAGGGTGAGTATGTGTGGCCAGAGACCTCCCTTCCCATGTGCAGGCCTGCAGAGTCTGCCGCGCAGGATGGGGCATGTCGCACTCTCCCTCCCAGGGGCTCTTCCAGATGTAGCTCCTCAGCAGTATTTTTCCCGGGCTGCGCGGCGCTCTCCCCGACTGGCATCCGCCCTGGAACACTGCCTTCCTCAACGCAACATCAGCAGGGGGCCCTGGCCTCATCACCATCCCAGGTCTTTCTCATGTATGTATCATGTATGTGTGTGTGATATATGTATGAATCATATATGTTTGTGATATATATATATATTCCATAGACAAAAAACCTTACGGTTTCACATGTCCCATTAAGGCTTCTTAGACATGATCGAAATTTCAGAAACCTGTTGTAACTCTTCCACTCAAACTCCAAAAAGCAATGAAATTCCGATCATTAAGGCTGACGCCTTAATGGACGTGTTCCTTGCGCAATACAGATATGGTATGCCATCACAGCCTGTGGGTAAGTGCAGATTCAGCACTCTCACAGAGTGAGATTGCTGTCACTCGCACAATGGTGGAGCTGCTAATTCACAGATTTGTGTGCTCATTGGAATACACACATGCAGTCTATGCAACTGAAGGTCTGAGCAGTTTTGTGGTGCTCCCATCCCACACAGTGCCCACAACCATCCCATTCAGTCAACACAACAAAGCCACCTTGTTACAACATCCTTCTAACTCCATACATCCATCTCACTTAGTATACACATTTAGCTCCCTCAAACATCTTGGTTAATTGCTAAACTATAATACCCCATCTACGGTCTATGCATCTACACTTACTTCCCCTATACACCCCCATGCTGCCCGGTCTTCCCCAATCCCTACTGCTGTGTTCTCCCATCTGTGCTAGTCTATACTAACTTATCTGTACCATCTGTCTTTCCCCACCTGTGCATTGTCTGTACCACCGTTTCCTTCTCTCTGTGCTGCTCAGTGTTTCCTTCTTCAACGTCACTCTGCCTCCTCCAGTACATGGCACACTGTCTTCTCTCCCATCTGCACCAGTTTTCTACCCATCCATGCCAGTGTTTTCAACCCATCTGCACCATTTCCCCCATCTGCACCGCTCTGTCTCCCTTCCCATACTTGCTGCTTAATCTACCCCCTATCCACACCACTCTTACCCTATTCATGTAGCTGACATCCTGAAGGTAAATTTAGTGGATCCTGCGCTCTTGGCAGGGGGATAACCGCCACAGCCCACCCCCCAGTGGTCCGGAAACGCCTCCATTGTGCAGACCATGCCCTGCCAATGGCATTCAAACGCTGTTTGCACGCCCCCCTCCTTCCCCGCAACCACCTCTGCCTATCAATCAGGCAGGGTGATAGCATCTCACTGGGCTCCTGGGGTACGCACGCGCAGTGCGGCCATTGCACGTGCGCACCTCACAAACTAATTCAGACTGCAATCGCTGCTGCTGCTGCGGTCTGAATTACCCCCTGTGTTTCTCTGTCCCCCCCATTAGTGCTGCTTAGTGTTCCCTCTATCCACACACTTCTGTTTCCCCATCCACACCGCTCTCCTCCCTCCAATCAACAACACTCTTACCTCATCTGAGCAGCTTTGTCTTCCGCTCAGACCTTCAGTTGCATAGACTGCATGTGTGTATTCCAATGAGCACACAAATCTGTGAATTAGCAGCTCCACCATTGTGTGAGTGACAGCAATCTCACTCTGTGAGAGTGCTGAATCTGCACTTACCCACAGGCTGTGATGGCATACCATATCTGTAATACGCAAGGAACACATCCATTAAGGCGTCAGCCTTAATGTTTGGAATTTCATTGCTTTTTGGAGTTTGAGTGGAAGAGTTACAACAGTTTTCTGAAATTTCGATCATGTCTAAGAAGCCTTAATGGGACATGTGAAACCGTAAGGTTTTTTGTCTATGGAATTTCATCGCTTTTTTTAAATTTATTTTTTTTATTCAGAAATGTAAAATTTCACTGTAAGAATAAACATTTGATTTTTTAAATGTTTAATGAAAATGTTCGTATAACATCACTGTTCTGTGCAAAATTATTTTATTAACCAAACCAAATTGTTTAAGGTCCCTACACACTTAACGATTTAATGAGCGACGTCGCTCATTTTATCGTTAAGTGTGTATGCAGCCAGCGACAAACGATGCGCGGCCCCGCGGGTCGGCAACAATCTTCGCTGTCGGTAGGGCATGCAGGAAGGATGTGGACTGTCGTCCACGACCTTCATGCAGGGCTGGCGGGGGCGTGACGTCACTGAGCGATATGAGCGGTCATATCGCTCAGTGTGTACAGTCGGCCGCCGGCCGGCCCGGGAGGGGAAACATTAGACGATGTAGCTCACAGAGCGACATCGTTTAATGTGTACGGGCCTTTAGACTTTGGTCAAAATATTTTGCTGCCTTTGCAGCTGATGCAGGGAGGGGGGTAGGCGGCAGCAGCCTGTAACTGAGGCTGGAGGTAGGCGTGAAATGCATTGCTTGTACGTGTGAGTGCGTGGTGTCAGGTGCTGCGCGTGTATATGTGTGTGTGTGTCAGGTGCTGCCTGTGTATGTGTGTGTCAGCTCCTGTGTGTATGTGTGTGTCAGGTGCTGCGTGTATATATGAGTGTGTCTGATGGTGCGTGTGTATGCGTCAGCTGCCGCACGTGTGTGTGTGTGTGTCAGGTGTTGCGGGTGTATATGTGTGTGAGTATCAGGTGCTCCGCGTGTGTACAAGTGTATGTCTGGTGCTGTGCATGAATACGTATGTCTGTGTCAGGTGATGCGCGTGTACATGAGTGTGCGTCAGGTGCTGCGCGTGTACATGAGTGTGCATTAGGTGCTGCGCGTGTACATGAGTGTGCGTCAGGTGCTGCGTGTGTACATGAGTGTGCGTCAGGTGCTGCGCGTGTACATGTGTGTGCGTCAGGTGCTGCGCGTGTACATGTGTGTGCCTCAGGTGCTGCACGTGTCTATGTGTGTGTGAGTAAGGCACTGCGTGTGTATGTGTGTGTGTGATGGTGTGCGTGTATATGTATGTGTCAGGTGCTACGTGTATATGCATGTGTCAGGTGCTGCGTGTATATGTATGTGTCTGGTGCTGCGTGTATATGCATGTGTCAGGTGCTGCGTGTATATGCATGTGTCAGGTGCTGCGTGTATATGCATGTGTCAGGTGCTGCGTGTATATGCATGTGTCAGGTGCAGCATGTTTATTTTATTGTGTCTGATGGTACGTGTGTGTGTCAGGTGCCGCACGTGTATATGTGTGTGTGTCAGGTGTTGCGCGTGTATGTGTGGGTCAGGTGCTGCATGTTTATTTTATTGTGTCTGATGCTACGTGTGTGTGTGTCAGGTGCCGCACGTGTATGTGTGTGTGTCAGGTGTTGCGCGTGTATGTGTGGGTCAGGTGCTGCATGTTTATTTTATTGTGTCTGATGCTACGTGTGTGTGTGTCAGGTGCCGCACGTGTATGTTTGTGTGTCAGGTGTTGCGCGTGTATGTGTGTGTCAGGTGCCGCGCGTGTATGTGTGTGTCAGGTGCCGTTCCCCTTCTTCCCATCCCAGCTCTCTCTGTAGAATACAGCTCTGCACCCAGAGAGAGGGAAAGACTAGGGGGCTGAACACTGCACTGCTCACTTTTTGGTCATGAGTTCGGCCTCCTGTTTCTTCCAGTGCTGTGTTCCTGCAGCCTAGCCCTCCCTGTTGTGCCAGAGAATCAGCCCTTCCTTCCCCTGACAGAGAGAGAGAGCCCGAGGCAGAGACACTCTTCCCGTAGCTGGCCTACCCCCAGTACTTCAGCACTGGCCATGCGGCAGTCAACAAAGGAGACCAGCAGGGGGTTCTGGCAGCATCAGCTGTGGCCGCAGCTGGATCGGGGAGGCCTGCAGTGTCTGAGGTGGGCAACACTTCCTCCGCCGCTGTCACCTTCCCCTGCCGGAGAGAAAGCCAGAGACATACCCTTCCCGCAGCTGGGATACCCCTAGTACCTCAGCGCTGGACAGGCAGAAGTCTATGGAGGGGACCGGCAGGGGTTTCGGGCCGCAGCAGTAGCAGCGGCCGCAGTCAGATCAGGGAGGCCTGCAGGGTCAGAACTGGGCAGCACTTCCACCAACACTGTCACCTCTGTGCTGGGCATGTACACCAGTCCGTACGGACGGAGGTGTCCACAACAGGCAGCAGTATAATGAGTCAGACAAACTCATTACACGCTGCCCACTGCTGCGCCGCATGCCCTCGATGGAGGAAGCCTAGATGCGGTCCCCAGCGGCAGCGAGGGAGAAGGGTGATCACATCACCCTTCAACCCGGCACCTCACAATCAGCTGGGGATCTGCAGTAGCTTCATCTCTCTCTTCCTCTCCCTCTCTGACAGCACAGCAGCCCCTCTGGGTCCCATGTAGCTCTGCCCCCCTGCTCACAGTTCACTCGTCCTCTCCTGATTAAAAAGAAAATAAGAGCCTGACCTGCTGCTCAGATGCGAGGAGGGGACGGGCGGTAGGTCCTCTGTGAGTACACTACACAGTCAAAATTAACTCTGACTCCTCACAACAGTGTGGACTGCAGGCGACGTCAGATGCCAATTTGGGTGTGCTTGCCGCACTACCTGCCCATCAAGCCCAACGTGGCATTTTGTATTAGGAACCCTATAACAGCATTCCGACATCCCTCCCTATGACGCTGCCATCCATACACTGCCGCTCTCATACATCCGTACACCGCCACTCATATACATCCGCACACTGCCGCTCTCACACAACTGTACACTGTTGCTCTCATACATCCATACACTGCCGCTCTTATACATCCGTACAACCCCGCTCTCATACATCCGTACAACCCCGCTCTCATACATCCGTACAACCCCGCACTCTTACAGCCGCACTCTTACAGCCGTACTCTTACAGCCGTACTCTTACAGCCGCACACTGCCGCACTCTTACAGCAGCACACCGCCGCACGCATACAGCCGCACACCATCGCACTCATACAGCCGCACACCGACGCAGTTATACAGCCGTACATTGCCGCTCTCATACATCCGCACACTGCCGCTCTCATACATCCGCACACTGCCGCTCACATCTATACATACATAGCCTCCATACATCTACACATCCAATCCCCGCGCAAGGGAACACTGAAATCACTATCACTTTTCCCCGGGGTGTGACCACAGCCAGCCACTACTCCGGCCACCTTCTTGTGACACCAAAATGCATCTTACCTATCATCAGGGTGGTGCTGCTGCTGGGGGCAGGTTGCTGCCTCAGTCTCCTAGTTGGTGCTGCGATTGGAGGGGGTACTGCTTCCCTGTGCTGCCACTGTCTCCCGGATCATCGTGCCGCTGGCTGAATTGCAGCTTGACGCTACTGCTGCCGGGAGTAACAGCTTCCTGACTGTTGTTGCTGGTGGCTGCCTACTGCTCATTGCCGCCGAAACACTGACCGGCTCGGCAGTGATGCTGGCGGAGGAGTAGTGGCGGTGGGGTGGTGCCTGCTCCCTTCCCTCGAGCATGCCGCAGTGTAAAAAAATAAATAATAGAGAGCATACCAGGGTGAGAGTCTGTATGGATCACAGTGATTACACGGGGCACAGCATAAGGACACCTTGCTGTGAGGGGCTCTGCCCACACAGATTGCTGCACCCTCTCTGATGTCAGCCGCTGCCCTCTCGTTCTCTGGGCGGCCAGTTCCAGTGTGAGGTAGGAGAGGAAGAGAACACACAGGTGTTAGGCGCCGTGGTCCGCGATGTCCTCGCGGCCCGGCGCCTAGCAACTAGGGACGCCGAGCGTGCTAGCCGCCGGCTCCCTAGCAACGCTAGGACGCCGGGCGCGCTGAGCCGCCTGGACCCTAGCAACGGGGACGCCACGGACGGACTGCGCTCCCCTTGCAGGGTCAATCAAGTGAACTACACACACACACTTGTCTTCTGGTCGTGCAGCAAGGCAGCTGCACGGCATTGTGCTAATCAGGCTCTGAACTTCTGATTGAAGGACTCCCTGCTAAATACCTTCTCAGTGCTTCACACAGACGCCGGTAATAGCTTCCTGCATGCTGCTTTGGTTTGCTGACGTCTGTTCCAGTTCTGCTGTGTCCGGTCATTCCTGTCCTCAGAGTTCCTGAATCTTAGTGTTGTCATCTCTTCCCAAGGAGTCTTCCAGTCCTCATTTACCCGCAACAGTCGCTAGAGGATCTCGTGTGGTTTTCGTGAGTGGCGGCTCTGCCGCGTGCTGCGGCCTAGGCCGCTTTATTTTGTATTCTGTGTTGGTGCATTTGCGGAGGTTTACTCTCCCACACTCCTCTCCGGAACTCGCCGGTGCCGGGTAGAAGAGTGGACAAGTGGGTATTTTGGTTGTCCTTTTCCCTGGCGGTTTTCCGCACATACTCTAGTTTAAAGTTAGTTTTGAGCCCCTGGCTTTGTTGTTTAGTAGAGGGCCCCTTGTTATCACCCTGTCTCGGATTTCTCTTTGTCTCCCATTAAGACCTGAGGGGGCATCGGAGTTGGGCAGACGTAATCCGCCCTTCAAACGCGGCTGCCATGGGCCCAAGCAACCATAGTCTCGCAAGAGATTTCTGACAGCACGGACGAGACAACGGAGATAGGGCGCCAGGGGCTATTCCCGTTCCCACTCCCTTTCCAAGCATTACGTTCCAGTACTCAGGTCCTTGCTATAAGATATCCCCAGACCAGAGTATTGGAATCATAACAACAGGACAGCAGCCCTGATATATAACAGAGGTGGAAGTTCTATAGGCAGCAGAGACGGAGACCAGCCAGCCAGTCTCCCAGTGGGTCCTATAGTGCTGCCCTGAGCTAACAGGTGTGTGTACCAGTGTGCTGCGCCCTGGTGTCTCTGAGAGGAGTGAGGTCACCGTGCCGCTTTAGTATATGGCTTTTCCTTAGTACTGTAAGTTACAGCCCTGCACTAGTAGTGGCAACTCTGCCCTATGTGAACCTGTGAGGTTATTTTCCTATTTACAGAATAACCGGGGAGAAGGCGGCCATATTGCGGCTCTCAAGAGAAGGCACTCTAGTACACCCCCTGCTGCCGGCCACTGCGCAGGCGCAACAAATTGAAATGCCCGATCTCTATAATGGGGCATAGATAGTTTTTCTAGGAAACATTTTAGATGAATGCTTATTAGCCCTTGTCAGTATATACTTTCGCAATGTGTCTCTGTGGCGCAATCAGTTAGTGTGTACGGCTATTAACCAAAAGGTTTGTGGTTCAATCCCACCCAGGTACGTAATTGACCTTGTTATCAGATTTTGGTGATCTTTAAGTAGACAAGTCAAAATTTCAAACCCCCTGTTATGGTGTAGGGTACCTGGCCTTCTCTGATGTAATCAGAGTTAGATTTGATTCAGTGATTTTATAAAAACAGCTAGGAAGCACAATTTAGCAGTGGGTTGCAGAGAAAAAGAAATATGCTGGCAAAAAAATCCATTTGAGTGATTAAACAGCTCTTCATTTTCTGGCTTTATTTTTATGCTAACAAATTTGTTCTCTGAAAAGTGTCCACAAAGCCAAGTCTCTGATTAACACCTTTGTAGGGATGGTTTTTCACCTATTACTAAATTAAACTTGCTTCATTGGAAAGGCAGCAAGATGCATCCTCATTTCAATGTCTACTGAAATAATACAGGTTGACACCAGGAAACATTAACGCCACTGCATCCTTGCTGCTTTCTCATGTGGAAGTCTGTTTAATGTGAAAACAAGGTGATATCTAATTAGCACACAGGTAAGGAATTAAGAAAATCTTTATTTAAGGGTGAAGATGTTTCTCACAAAATCGTTGCCCCAATGCATCATTGAAATTCAAGCTGGAAAGATAATTTTAATATATCACTTGTACATTTTGTATTGCTCTTCTGGTGACAATGTAGTTTGTTTTTGTCAATTACCATTTTAATAATAGGGTAAAGAAAATGAAGTGGATTTTTGAAAGAAAACAATACTGTCAATATACTATTAAAACAAATTAAAATGGTAAAAGTTATTGTACTTTAAGTAAAAATAAAAGAGCCAAAATATCAATCCCAGTTTTGGATTACTTTAATTAACAAAAAAAAAATGCATATAGCAGAGGATAGTTTCAATCTGCCTACCTCTGGGTTATGGGCCCAGCATGCTTCCATTGCAGTACTCTGCTGCACATGTAAGTGCAAGAGATCCTGAAGCACTCACTCATCATGGGAAAGTACCAATGTGTTTCTTCGTTGGTTGATGGAAGAAACATCTTACAAAAACTCTCCAGATTATTGACTTTTTAAAGTTTTTCTAGGAAACGTTTTAGATGAATGCTTATTAGCCTTTGTCAGTAGGAACTTTTGCAAAGTGTCTCTGTGGCGCAATCAGTTAGTATGTATGGCTATTAACCAAAAGGTTGGTGGTTCAATCCCACCCAGGGACCTAATTGACCTTGTTATCAGATTTTGGTGATCTTTAAGTAGACAAGTCAAATTTCATACCCCCTGTTATGGTGTAGGGTACCTGGCCTTCTCTGATGTAATCAGAGTTAGATTTGATTCAGTGATTTTATAAAAACAGCTAGGAAGCACAATTTAGCAGTGGGTTGCAGAGAAAAAGAAATATGCTGGCAAAAAATTCAAACTGCGTGATTAAACAGCTCTTCATTTTTTGGCTTTATTTTTATGCTAACAAATTTGTTCTCTGAAAAGTGTCCACAAAGCCAAGTCTCTGATTAACACCTTTGTAGGGATGGTTTTTCACCTATTACTAAATTAAACTTGCTTCATTGGAAAGGCAGCAAGATGCATCCTCATTTCAATGTCTACTGAAATAATACAGGTTGACACCAGGAAACATTAACGCCACTGCATCCTTGCTGCTTTCTCATGTGGAAGTCTGTTTAATATGAAAACAAGGTGATATCTAATTAGCACACAGGTAAGGAATTAAGAAAATCTTTATTTAAGGGTGAAGATGTTTCTCACAAAATCGTTGCCCCAATGCATCATTGAAATTCAAGCTGGAAAGATGATTTTAATATATCACTTGTACATTTTGAATTGCTCTTCTGGTGACAATGTAGTTTGTTTTTGTCAATTACCATTTAAATAATAGGGTAAAGAAAATTAAGTGGATTTTTGAAAGAAAACAATACTGTCAATATACTATTAAAACAAATTAAAATGGTAAAAGTTATTGTACTTTAAGTAAAAATAAAAGAGCCAAAATATCAATCCCAGTTTTGGATTACTTTAATTAACAAACAAAAAAATGCATATAGCAGAGGATAGTTTCAATCTGCCTACCTCTGGGTTATGGGCCCAGCATGCTTCCATTGCTGTACTCTGCTGCACATGTAAGTGCAAGAGATCCTGAAGCACTCACTCATCATGGGAAAGTACCAATGTGTTTCTTCGTTGGTTGATAGAAGAAACATCTTACAAAAACTCTCCAGATTATTGACTTTTTAAAGTTTTTCTAGGAAACGTTTTAGATGAATGCTTATTAGCATTTGTCAGTATGTACTTTTGCAAAGTGTCTCTGTGGCGCAATCAGTTAGTGTGTAAGGCTATTAACCAAAAGGTTGGTGGTTCAATCCCACCCATGGACGTAATTGACCTTGTTATCAGATTTTGGTGATCTTTAAGTAGACAAGTCAAATTTCATACCCCCTGTTATGGTGTAGGGTACCTGGCCTTCTCTGATGTAATCAGAGTTAGATTTGATTCAGTGATTTTATAAAAACAGCTAGGAAGCACAATTTAGCAGTGGGTTGCAGAGAAAAAGAAATATGCTGGCAAAAAAATCAAATTGCGTGATTAAACAGCTCTTCATTTTCTGGCTTTATTTTTATGCTAACAAATTTGTTCTCTGAAAAGTGTCCACAAAGCCAAGTCTCTGATTAACACCTTTGTAGGGATGGTTTTTCACCTATTACTAAATTAAACTTGCTTCATTGGAAAGGCAGCAAGATGCATCCTCATTTCAATGTCTACTGAAATAATACAGGTTGACACCAGGAAACATTAACGCCACTGCATCCTTGCTGCTTTCTCATGTGGAAGTCTGTTTAATGTGAAAACAAGGTGATATCTAATTAGCACACAGGTAAGGAATTAAGAAAATCTTTATTTAAGGGTGAAGATGTTTCTCACAAAATCGTTGCCCCAATGCATCATTGAAATTCAAGCTGGAAAGATGATTTTAATATATCACTTGTACATTTTGTATTGCTCTTCTGGTGACAATGTAGTTTGTTTTTGTCATATAAGTAGGCATCCTTTATGTCTACCAAAACCATGAAATCTCCTTTATCCCCCGGACTGGAGATCACTACCCTGAGAGATTCCATCTTGAAATTGAATTTCTTTAGGTAGAAATTAAGGGATTTCAGATTTAAGATTGGTCTGACTGAGCCGTCCGGCTTCGGGACCACGAAGAGGCTTGAATAAAAACCTTCTCCCTGCTGACTAAGGCTGATTTGAACAATCGGTGAGGGGGAACGTCTTGAAACCCCAGTTTGTACCCTTGGGACACTATTTGTAAAGCCCACGAGTCCAGGTCCGAATGAATCCAGAACTGACTGAAGAGTTTTAGACGTGCCCCCCACTGGTGCGGGCTCCTGCAAGAGAGCCCCAGCGTCATGCAGTGGATTTGGCAAAAGCAGAGGACGATCTCTGCTCCTGCGATCTTGAAGAGGCTACAGACCTCTTCCCTCTTTTCCTTCCTCTACCTGCAAAGAAAGGGGAATCTTAACTTCTTGCATATCTATTGGGCCGAAATGACTGCGTCAGATAATGATGCGTCTTCATCCGTTGAGAGGGAACATAGGGCAAGAAGGATGACTTACCTGCGGGAGCTGCCGAGATCAAATTAACTAGGCCGTCGCCAAACAAGGCTTCACCTTCATAGGGAAGAGACTCCCTTTCTTCTGAGTCAGTATCAGCATTCCCTTGGTGAATCCACAATGCCCTCCTATCCGAGACTGCCATGAAATTGGCCCGTGAGCACTTGTGCCCGGTGTAGGATTTTTAAATATGTGTAGTTTACTGTATGCAAAGGTTTAAAACCTTTTAGGAACTGAGCTCTAAGGTGTATTACATGTAGTTTAAAAAAAACAAAAAAGGTTTATTTTATGGCAGTAGTTTCCAAACTGGGGTTCTTGCACTGGTAGCATAGTTTGGTGGTCCAGGACCAATTAAAATTATTTATACTTTATTAAATTGGCAAAACCATTCCCTCACAACATAACTGAACCTGAGGATGACATGCTATAAACACAATTTACTTAATTTTATATTTTTTTCTGAATTTCTCAATAAAAAAAACTTTGGCCTAGGGGTGCCGTGAAACAAATTTTGATGCTCTAGGGCAGGGGTGTCAAACCCATGGGCCGCATGCCACCCCCAATGCATCCTTTTGTGGCCCACAGGCCGGGGTCCGACAGGGGTCCTTTTGTGGCCCGATCACCTTGCTTAGAGCGAGGGCAGGAGAGTGCAGCCAGAGTCTTTGCTTTCTATGTGCGGCACCATCTTCCCGAAGAGATCACCGGGAAGATAGTGCCCCTTCCACTGGCTACAGCACAGGTATACTGGGGTGGGGTAGCAAACTGGGGGCCCCAATGGGCCCCTCCAGCAGTCCCTCTACCAAAACACGTCTTTTGGTGGTTTTGCGGTGTTGTTATAACTACATGGTGACGATACTGTAGCACAGAGATTTTCAACCATTTACAACTCACGTCACACAGAACAAGATTTAAATATTGACAAGGCACACTGAAATATAATGGTGATGCATGGTGCAGTATCGTGTCCTAGGATGTCATGTCGCAGCTTCTCCATAGGTAACGCCTGAACAGGCCCGGTGACAGGGGGGACAAAGGGGACACTTGTTCAGGGCTCCAAGTATTAAGAACAGAAATAATGGGGCCACAGTGCCAATATTGCTTTTTAAAGTGTATCCACCAACTGCTCAATTTAAGCAGGAAAACAATTAACAGGCCAACTAAACCCTCCCCCCTCCTTTTACCCCATCACTTTGTCCAGTCCCTGTGGTCCATACTGTATTGCCATTATTATGCATGTTGCTGTGCTGGCCCTTTTCTGAATGTCCCTGCCACCGCCACCGAAGAGCTGGATAGCCCAGTATGAAAACCACCTGCCGGCCTCACTGACGGTCCGAGTCAAAGGCTCCATTTTTTTTAAAGATCCCTCTGCCAAGTTAAGGGGGGGTTGAGGGGGCCCCAGAGATATCAGTGTACTGGGCCCCGAGATTTCTGTTGCTGGCCCTGACCCTCAGGGGCGTATCTACCCCTTGGCCAGGATGGCACTTGCCAGGGGCACCATCCAGCTGTGCCAACCGTGGCTAAGGGATAGAGTTCTGCAGTCTCGAAAGGGCGCTATGGCAATCAGCGTGGGACTGACCAATTAGACGGTGAGGGAAGGATACTGAAATTGTCCCAACCCTGTTACAGTTTGAAACGCCCCTCAACTGCTGTCCACTGCTTCACTCCTAGCTCTGCCCCTTTAAAATTATTAATCCCTACCCCCCGGTAGGCGGAGTTCTCCAGGCCCATACTCAGGAGTCACCACTGCTGTACATTATGTGCCGGTTGTAGAGGCAGAGCGGGGAACATCAGAGAACGCCACAAATTACACAGTGGGCAAGGAGATGGCTGGAGACAGCTGCACAGCCATGCCTTGCAAGTTCGAGAGAGCTGTTGAATTTCAGCACTTCAAGTCAGAGCCTGCCCCCTGCTGCCCAAGCAGTCCGTGACAGTTAGTGTCGAGGAGGGGGGGATTTGTGCATGTGTGCTATCAGTGTGTGTGTGGGGGGGTGGAGGATGTGTGTGACTGTGAGGGAGCTGTCAGTGTCAGTGGGGAGAGGAGCAGGAGGGAGTTGTCAGTGTGTGGAAGTGATGAGAGTTGTCAGTACTGGGGAAATGTGTGTGTGTGTGTACTAGATTTAGGAGTGTGTGTTTGTGAGAGGTTTCAGTTGGGGAATTAGAGTTCATACAGTAATTAAATGTTTTCATATTGAGAACTACATCTCCCAGCATATACAGTGTGCTGGGGATGCTAACAAGCTTTATTTAAAAGTTTGAAAAACATTGCTTTTATGACTGCAATGGTTAAAAAGGGAGAGCTATAAATCAATTTATCAGTGAATGATCGCAGTTTGAGCTGTTACATTTTACTGAACCACCTATCCCTCCACACTCACTACCTGTCCTCAGGATACATTTACCATCCCGGCAGACGGTATACCGGCGGTCATTTGACCGATGTTGGAATCCTGACACCACTTGGGAGACTGGTGCCGGCACACAGACAGCCAACATCCCGAAGGCGAGTATTGGAGGGAGGGTTAGGACCGGGGGAGGGGGTGTTAGGGAAGGCACTAGGAGGGGGGGGGGTTAGTCCTAGCTGCCACCCCCTGAGGGTTAGCCCTATCCGCCACCCCCCCCAGAGGGTTAGGATTAGGTATCATGTGACTGCTGGAATCCCGAGCGCCGGATGCCATACCCAACCCCCTTTACTTTTTCAGGCATTTCTATCTCTCCTCTCTCTATGGTGTTCCGATTGCCCACTTTCCCTTGTGCTTTTCTCTCTCTCTCTCTCTCTCTCTCTCTCTCTCTCTCTCTCCTTTGTTTAGAGCATCAGTTTCTGTAGTCCACTTTATCCTTATTTTTTCCAGTGTTTCACTATCTCTCTGATGTAATGAGGATGTATGGTCTAGAGGGATCAGTAATGCATTGTACTGTATAGAGGCGTCAGGGATGTAGCGTAGGGTATAGAGGCGTCAGGGATGTAGCGTAGGTTATAGAGGCATCAGGAATGTAGCGTAGGGAATAGAGGCATCAGGGATGTAGCGTAGGGTATAGAGGCGTCAGGGATGTAGCATAGGGAATAGAGGCGTCAGGGATGTAGCGTAGGGAATAGAGGCGTCAGGGATTTAGCTTAGGGAATATAGGCATCAGGGATGTACTAGCAGGTATATAGAGGTCAGTGTACTGTATAGAGGGTAGAGATGAGCGGGTTCGGTTCCTCGGAATCCGAACCCGCCCAAACTTCAGGTTTTTTTACACGGGGCCGAGCGATTCGGATCTTCCCGCCTTGCTCGGTTAACCCGAGCGCGCCCGAACGTCATCATCCCGCTGTCGGATTCTCGCGGGGCTCGTATTCTATCGCGAGACTCGGATTCTATATAAGGAGCCGCGCGTCGCCGCCATTTTCACACGTGCATTGAGATTGATAGGGAGAGGACGTGGCTGGCGTCCTCTCCGTTTAGACTAGAGTACTAGAGAGAGACACAAATTTTGGGGAGCATATTATTAGGAGGAGTACTACTTGCTGCTGATAGTGTGACCAGTGACCACCAGTTTAATTAATCCGTTCTCTGCCTGAAAAAAAACGATACACAGTGTGACACAGTCACATACCATATCTGTGCTCAGCCCAGTGTGCTGCATTATATGTAATACTGTATATCATTATCTGACTGTGCTGAGTGCTCACTGCTCACACAGCTTAATTGTGGGGGAGACTGGGGAGCAGTTATAGCAGGAGTACATATTTTAAGTACAGTGCACACTTTTGCTGCCAGAGTGCCACTGCCAGTGTGACTGACCAGTGACCACTGACCACCAGTATTGTGATTGTCTGCTGACCACCAGTATATTGTGATTGTCTGCCTGAAAAAGTTAAACACTCGTCGTGTGGTGTTTTTATAAACGCATTCTGCAGACAGTGTCCAGCAGGTCCGTCATTACATAATATATACCTGTCCGGCTGCAGTACTAGTGTGATATATATATATATATTTTAATTTTATCTCATTATCATCCAGTCTATATTAGCAGCAGACACAGTACGGTAGTCCACGGCTGTAGCTACCTCTGTGTCGGCAGTCGCTCGTCCATCCATAATTGTATACCACCTACCCGTGGTTTTTTTTTTCTATCTTCTTGATACTAGTAGCTTACTTTAGGAGTCTGCATTGCTGAGTCTGACAGACAGTGTCCAGCAGGTCCGTCATTACATAATATATACCTGTCCGGCTGCAGTACTAGTGTGATATATAATATATATATATATTTTAATTTTATCTCATTATCATCCAGTCTATATTAGCAGCAGACACAGTACGGTAGTCCACGGCTGTAGCTACCTCTGTGTCGGCAGTCGCTCGTCCATCCATAATTGTATACCACCTAACCGTGGTTTTTTTTTTCTATCTTCTTGATACTAGTAGCTTACTTTAGGAGTCTGCAGTGCTGACAGACAGTGTCCAGCAGGTCCGTCATTACATAATATATACCTGTCCGGCTGCAGTACTAGTGTGATATATATATATATATATATATATTTTAATTTTATCTCATTATCATCCAGTCTATATTAGCAGCAGACACAGTACGGTAGTCCACGGCTGTAGCTACCTCTGTGTCGGCAGTCGCTCGTCCATCCATAATTGTATACCACCTACCCGTGGTTTTTTTTTTTCTATCTTCTTGATACTAGTAGCTTACTTTAGGAGTCTGCAGTGCTGACAGACAGTGTCCAGCAGGTCCGTCATAACATAATATATACCTGTCCGGCTGCAGTACTAGTGTGATATATATATATATTTTAATTTTATCTCATTATCATCCAGTCTATATTAGCAGCAGACACAGTACGGTAGTCCACGGCTGTAGTTACCTCTGTGTCGGCAGTCGCTCGTCCATCCATAATTGTATACCACCTACCCGTGTTTTTTTTTTTCTATCTTCTTGATACTAGTAGCTTACTTTAGGAGTCTGCAGTGCTGACAGACAGTGTCCAGCAGGTCCGTCATTACATAATATATACCTGTCCGGCTGCAGTACTAGTGTGATATATATATATATATATATTTTAATTTTATCTCATTATCATCCAGTCTATATTAGCAGCAGACACAGTACGGTAGTCCACGGCTGTAGCTACCTTTGTGTCGGCAGTCGCTCGTCATCCATAAGTATACTAGTATCCATCCATCTCCATTGTTTACCTGAGGTGCCTTTTAGTTGTGCCTATTAAAATATGGAGAACAAAAATGTTGAGGTTCCAAAAATAGGGAAAGATCAAGATCGACTTCCACCTCGTGCTGAAGCTGCTGCCACTAGTCATGGCCGAGACGATGAAATGCCAGCAACGTTGTCTGCCAAGGCCGATGCCCAATGTCATAGTACAGAGCATGTAAAATCCAAAACACCAAATATCAGTAAAAAAAGGACTCAAAAATCTAAAATAAAATTGTTGTCGGAGAAGCGTAAACTTGCCAATATGCCATTTACCACACGGAGTGGCAAGGAACGGCTGAGGCCCTGGCCTATGTTCATGGCTAGTGGTTCAGCTTCACATGAGGATGGAAGCACTCAGCCTCTCGCTAGAAAAATGAAAAGACTCAAGCTGGCAAAAGCACAGCAAAGAACTGTGCGTTCTACGAAATCCCAAATCCACAAGGAGAGTCCAATTGTGTCGGTTGCGATGCCTGACCTTCCCAACACTGGACGTGAAGAGCATGCGCCTTCCACCATTTGCACGCCCCCTGCAAGTGCTGGAAGGAGCACCCGCAGTCCAGTTCCTGATAGTCAGATTGAAGATGTCAGTGTTGAAGTACACCAGGATGAGGAGGATATGGGTGTTGCTGGCGCTGGGGAGGAAATTGACCAGGAGGATTCTGATGGTGAGGTGGTTTGTTTAAGTCAGGCACCCGGGGAGACACCTGTTGTCCGTGGGAGGAATATGGCCATTGACATGCCTGGTGAAAATACCAAAAAAATCAGCTCTTTGGTGTGGAAGTATTTCAACAGAAATGCGGACAACAGGTGTTAAGCCGTGTGTTGCCTTTGTCAAGCTGTAATAAGTAGGGGTAAGGACGTTAACCACCTCGGAACATCCTCCCTTATACGTCACCTGCAGCGCATTCATAATAAGTCAGTGACAAGTTCAAAAACTTTGGGCGACAGCGGAAGCAGTCCACTGACCAGTAAATCCCTTCCTCTTGTAACCAAGCTCACGCAAACCACCCCACCAACTCCCTCAGTGTCAATTTCCTCCTTCCCCAGGAATGCCAATAGTCCTGCAGGCCATGTCACTGGCAATTCTGACGAGTCCTCTCCTGCCTGGGATTCCT
This sequence comes from Pseudophryne corroboree, assembly GCF_028390025.1. NCBI lineage: Eukaryota > Metazoa > Chordata > Amphibia > Anura > Myobatrachidae > Pseudophryne > Pseudophryne corroboree. Next base: position 1,025,023 of record NW_026968815.1, read on the forward strand.
CCGATGCATCCTTGCATGTAACGCCTACTGCTGCTGGCGCTGCTGTTGTTGCTGCTGGGAGTCGATGGTCATCCCAGAGGGGAAGTCGTAAGCCCACTTTTACTACTTCCACCAAGCAATTGACTGTCCAACAGTCCTTTGCGAGGAAGATGAAATATCACAGCAGTCATCCTGTTGCAAAGCGGATAACTGAGGCCTTGACAACTATGTTGGTGTTAGACGTGCGTCCGGTATCCGCCGTTAGTTCACAGGGAACTAGACAATTTCTTGAGGTAGTGTGCCCCCGTTACCAAATACCATCTAGGTTCCACTTCTCTAGGCAGGCGATACCGAGAATGTACACGGACGTCAGAAAAAGACTCACCAGTGTCCTAAAAAATGCAGTTGTACCCAATGTCCACTTAACCACGGACATGTGGACAAGTGGAGCAGGGCAGGGTCAGGACTATATGACTGTGACAGCCCACTGGGTAGATGTATGGACTCCCGCCGCAAGAACAGCAGCGGCGGCACCAGTAGCAGCATCTCGCAAACGCCAACTCTTTCCTAGGCAGGCTACCCTTTGTATCACCGGTTTCCAGAATACGCACACAGCTGAAAACCTCTTACGGCAACTGAGGAAGATCATCGCGGAAGGGCTTACCCCAATTGGACTCTCCTGTGGATTTGTGGCATCGGACAACGCCAGCAATATTGTGTGTGCATTAAATATGGGCAAATTCCAGCACGTCCCATGTTTTGCACATACCTTGAATTTGGTGGTGCAGAATTATTTAAAAAACGAGAGGGGCGTGCAAGAGATGCTGTCGGTGGCCAGAAGAATTGCGGGACACTTTCGGCGTACAGGCACCACGTACAGAAGACTGGAGCAACACCAAAAACGCCTGAACCTGCCCTGCCATCATCTGAAGCAAGAAGTGGTAACGAGGTGGAATTCAACCCTATATATGCTTCAGAGGTTGGAGGAGCAGCAAAAGGCCATTCAAGCCTATACAATTGAGCACGATATAGGAGGTGGAATGCACCTGTCTCAAGCGCAGTGGAGAATGATTTCAACGTTGTGCAAGGTTCTGCTGCCCTTTGAACTTGCCACACGTGAAGTCAGTTCAGACACTGCCAGCCTGAGTCAGGTCATTCCCATCATCAGGCTTTTGCAGAAGAAGCTGGAGACATTGAAGGAGGAGCTAACACAGAGCGATTCCGCTAGGCATGTGGGACTTGTGGATGGAGCCCTTAATTCGCTTAACAAGGATTCACGGGTGGTCAATCCGTTGAAATCAGAGCACTACATTTTGGCCACCGTGCTCGATCCTAGATTTAAAACCTACCTTGGATCTCTCTTTCCGGCACACACAAGTCTGCTGGGGTTCAAAGACCTGCTGGTGAGAAAATTGTCAAGTCAAGCGGAACGCGACCTGTCAACATCTCCTCCTTCACATTCTCCCGCAACTGGGGGTGCGAGGAAAAGGCTCAGAATTCCGAGCCCACCCGCTGGCGGTGATGCAGGGCAGTCTGGAGCGACTGCTGATGCTGACATCTGGTCCGGACTGAAGGACCTGACAACTATTACGGAGTCGGACATGTCGTCTACTGGCACTGCATATGATTCTCTCCCCATTGAAAGAATGGTGGAGGATTATATGAGTGACCGCATCCAAGTAGGCACGTCAGACAGTCCGTACTTATACTGGCAGGAAAAAGAGGCAATTTGGAGGCCCTTGCACAAACTGGCTTTATTCTACCTAAGTTGCCCTCCCACAAGTGTGTACTCCGAAAGAGTGTTTAGTGCCGCAGCTCACCTTGTCAGCAATCGGCGTACGAGGTTACTTCCAGAAAATGTGGAGAAGATGATGTTCATTAAAATGAATTATAATCAATTCCTCCGTGGAGACATTGACCAGCAGCAATTGCCTCCACAAAGTACACAGGGAGCTGAGATGGTGGATTCCAGTGGGGACGAATTGATAATCTGTGAGGAGGGGGATGTACACGGTGATATATCGGAGGATGATGATGAGGTGGACATCTTGCCTCTGTAGAGCCAGTTTGTGCAAGGAGAGATTAATTGCTTCTTTTTTGGTGTGGGTCCAAACCAACCCGTCATTTCAGTCACAGTCGTGTGGCAGACCCTGTCACTGAAATGATGGGTTGGTTAAAGTGTGCATGTCCTGTTTATACAACATAAGGGTGGGTGGGAGGGCCCAAGGACAATTCCATCTTGCACCTCTTTTTTCTTTCATTTTTCTTTGCGTCATGTGCTGTTTGGGGAGTATTTTTTTGAAGGGCCATCCTGCGTGACACTGCAGTGCCACTCCTAGATGGGCCAGGTGTTTGTGTCGGCCACTAGGGTCGCTTATCTTACTCACACAGCTACCTCATTGCGCCTCTTTTTTTCTTTGCGTCATGTGCTGTTTGGGGAGTGTTTTTTGGAAGGGCCATCCTGCGTGACACTGCAGTGCCACTCCTAGATGGGCCAGGTGTTTGTGTCGGCCACTAGGGTCGCTTATCTTACTCACACAGCTACCTCATTGCGCCTCTTTTTTTCTTTGCGTCATGTGCTGTTTGGGGAGTGTTTTTTGGAAGGGCCATCCTGCGTGACACTGCAGTGCCACTCCTAGATGGGCCAGGTGTTTGTGTCGGCCGCTAGGGTCGCTTAGCTTACTCACACAGCTACCTCATTGCGCCTCTTTTTTTCTTTGCGTCATGTGCTGTTTGGGGAGTGTTTTTTGGAAGGGCCATCCTGCGTGACACTGCAGTGCCACTCCTAGATGGGCCAGGTGTTTGTGTCGGCCACTAGGGTCGCTTAGCTTAGTCATCCAGCGACCTCGGTGCAAATTTTAGGACTAAAAATAATATTGTGAGGTGTGAGGCGTTCAGAATAGACTGAAAATGAGTGGAAATTATGGTTTTTGAGGTTAATAATACTTTGGGATCAAAATGACCCCCAAATTCTATGATTTAAGCTGTTTTTTAGTGTTTTTTGAAAAAAAAACACCCGAATCCAAAACACACCCGAATCCGACAAAAAAAATTCGGTGAGGTTTTGCCAAAACGCGGTCGAACCCAAAACACGGCCGCGGAACCGAACCCAAAACCAAAACACAAAACCCGAAAAATTTCAAGTGCACATCTCTAATAGAGGGGTCAGTAATGCAGTGATGGTTATAGAAAGGTCAGTGATGTAGTGTAGGGTATAGAGGGGTCAGTTATGTAGTGTGGGGTAAAGAGGGGTCAGTAAAGATACTAAGCTGAAGTACTTAGAACACTTCTTGAATTAAGACACAACCTGCAAGAAAAAGTATGCAATATGGGTGAAAAGGCAAATGTCAGAGGTCTGATACAAGTGACCAGCTCCACACCTTGCACCACATAGCGTTATGTTAAACTGGGATATGTTCTTTTTTGGTGTGTGTGTGTGTGTGTGTGTGTGTGTGTGTATGTGTGTGTGTGTGTGGGGGGGGGGGGGGGTGCCAAAGGAAATTTTTGCCATTGGCTCCTTTGGTCTAGAACCAGCCCTGATCACAAAATATTTTTGTCTGAGCAGACTGGACACTGATCAGCGTTGGCTCATTCTCAGCCCCCCGCCCAGCCTCTGCTGCCAACAGACTGCTATTAGCTAGTTAACCTTCTGCCTTCCCTATCTATGACACAGACTGCTGCTAATGCTACCAGAATGTTCCCAGTGGCTTCACACCAACAGTGAATCCCAGCCGATGATGTAGGGCAGCGTGTGGGGGAGGGGGTCAGTTGCTGTGGCTCCAACATGGTAACCGCCAATGGACTGCAATGCTTTATCGAAAGGGGGGGCGCCAGTCCCTTACTTTGCCAGGGGCGCTTGGACCCCTAGCTACACCTCTGTTGACCCTAACCGATACCCCTAAACTAACCATAATTCCTGCAGTAAAAATCCATGTTTCTATGTATATAGGGGGTCATTCCGAGTTGATCGCTTGCTGCCGTTGTTCGCTGCGTAGCAATCAGTTGAAAAAAAATGGCTAATCTGTGCATGTGCATGCTCCGTAATGTGCATGCGCATCGTACGGGTACAAAGTCCATTGTGGTTTTGCACTAGTTCTAGCGATTATTCCAATCACAGAACAGGCCACAAGGAGATTGACAGAAAGAGGGCGTTTCTGGGTGTCAACTGACCGTTTTCAGGAAGTGCTTGGAAAAATGCAGGTGTGGCAGAAGAAATGCAGACGTGGCTGGGCATTCGCTGGATGGGTGTGTGACATCAAAAGCCGTCCCTCGGTTGTTAGAATCAACGCACACGAAGTGTAACTACAGTGCTGGTCTTATTTTGAAACGATTTTGCAGGCGCTCTGCTGCTCAAGTGTTCGCACTTCTCCAAAGTGAATATACACTCTCCAGTGGGCAGCGACAATGCGTTTGCATGGCTGCTAAAAACTGCTAGCGAGCTATCAACTCAGAATGACCCCCATAGTGTATTGCAAGAAAATATCTGTAAATCCAATGGTACCGTAAGTGCGGTATATACTCGCACTTCTTTGCGGGGTGAGAACATCTCCCCTAAGTGAAGTCAGCCCTATGAATAGAGTTTGTGTGATCCCTGTGCAGCAGTCACAGAAAGGGTTCATCTCTGCAGTTTGTCACTCAAATTACATTGCTGCATTTTTTCTAGAAGTGGATCTGAGAGCTGTTACCCGCAGACCAGCTACAATAATTATCCTGGGTACTCACTAGACCAGTGGTTCTCAAACTGCACCCTGGGGTGCCTCAGGACACTTGCAGGGGTGCCTTGGATTGGTGGTCCAGGACCAATTCAAAATATTTATAGTTAGTGTTATAGGCAAAACCAGTGCTGTTGGCTGGGAATCATAACATATGTGCACAAGCAGAAGCAAATCCTGTCCCCTACCAAAGGGCCAGTGCTAGGGTGTTTGGCGCCTCCCTGCAAACTATTAATTTGGGCCCTCTCTCCAATACTTAATAAAGGGACAGTGCGCTCCTTAAAAAAAGAAGGTGTGGTATCACAAGGAAGGGGCATGGCCACACAATAGCACCCCAAATCAAAATACGCCACACAGTAGCCCTATCTTATTGTCATTACACCGCATGTAATATTAAGAATAATAATAATAATAATACCCACAGTCGCAGTGCCCTTTATACACATAACCACCATATCAGTGCAGCTTACACACATAATGCCAACAGTAGCAGTGCCCCTTCTACACATGCCCACGGTGGCAATCCTTTACATGGCAAATATCAACCTGGTTTTGCCATGTAAAGGATTGCCACTTTAAAAAACAAACAATAAAAAAAAAACAACAGGAAAAAACACAAAATCTCTCACTTTCTGATTCTCACACCCTATTACATTCCTCCCTATATATTTAAATGTTTCTATTACTGTATGTTCCCTCTTCCCTTCTCCAAACTATACACATCAACATTTTTTAGTATTTCCAGGTAAGTTTTGTGATGTAGGCCATGCACAATTTTAGTTGCCCTAATGTATTTACAGCCTTCTGGAGATATGGCTTCTGGAACTGAACACAGGATTCTAAATGTGGCTGTACCAAGGACCTATACAGTGGCATTACAGGTTGAGTATCCCTTATCCAAAATGCTTGGGACCAGAGGAATTTTGGATATCGGATTTTTCTGTATTTTGGAATAATTGCATACCATAACGAGATATTATGGTGATGGGACCTAAATCTAAGCACAGAATGCATTTATGTTTCATATACACCTTATACACACAGCCTGAAGGTCATTTTAGCCAATATTTTTTATAACTTTGTGCATTAAACAAAGTGTGTGTACATTCACATAATTCATTCATGTGTCATATACACCTTATACACACAGTCACTCTGAAGTTCATTTAATACAATATTTTTAATAACTTTGAGTATTAAACAAAGTTTGTGTACACTGAGCCATCAAAAAACAAAGGTTTCACTATCTCAGTCTCACTCAAAAAAGTCCGTATTTCGGAATATTCCGTATTTCGGAATATTTGGATATGGGATACTCAACCTGTATTACTTTTTTCTGCTACTGGTTCTTTAACCTATGCAAACAAGCATCTGACTTGCCTTTCCTATTGCTTTGTTACATTGCTCACCTGAAATAGTAATACTTAGATAGCTTTCCTCTTGCCATTATAATGCCCTTAATATTATAGTTAGCCTTTGCATTTTTGAGACGTGTATGATTTTGCATTTTTTGGCATTAAATGTTGCCATGTTCTTGACCATTCCTCTAGTCCAGGGGCAGAACTGCCAGAGACAACGGAGTCAGTTGCCGCCGGGCTCCAGCCCTGAAGGGGCTCCAGCCCTAAAGGGGCTCCAGCCCTAAAGGGGCTTCCTCCATTGCCCCCCGGCTGTTACGTGCCCTTCCTACTAAATAGACAAAGGCGCTACCAGCAGGGTCTCGCAGTTTGTACATTCCATGCCGTAACACCCTTCTTTCCACCTTTTTCAAGACCCAGCCCAGCAGCCTCGCCGCTGCCACCACCGCTAGCTGCAGCACTGCCAGCGGTGGGGTGCCCCTGCTTCTTCTCACACCACAGATAGCTGGGCAGCACTGCAACTGCCTGCCTGATTGCTCCGCCCCCTTCCGGCTCCCAAGCACCTCTGCTGCCCAGTGATCCAGGAGCCTGCTGCTAGGAAGAAGTGGCCGAGCTTCAGCAAGCGAGTCTGGACACTGGCGGAGGAAGCCATGATAACCAGATAATGGGGAGTGGAGAGCCAGTTCCAAGGTAATACTTTATACAGCTGGTTGAGATCCTGGTCGGTGGATATGGATTCCAAGAAAACCCTGGAGGTGCTTCCTTTCAAGGGAGACACTCTCTTTGGAGAAGACCTCAATAAGATTGTAGCTGATCTGGCTACTGCTAAAACAGCTTGCCTACCTCGTATGACTCCTACCACGCAGAAGGCTAAAAGTACTTTCCCTTGGCCCTTTCATCCCTCAGGTAAAGCGTACCCAAGGTCAGGCATACCCAAAGCAAGCTCATGCTTCCAGACCTGCCAAGCCCAGACTGAAGCAAGCCTGGGCTGCCCATCAGCCTGCTTCCAAAACGGACAAGCCTGCCGCATGACGGTGCAGGCCTCCCTCTGGGGGATCCCAGGGTGGGGGGCCCGACTTCTAGGTTTGGCATAGAAAGGTATAATTCTAAGCTAGAGAATTCTGTTTGGAGCTCACCTTGTACTTTGTGAAGAAATAATCAGCATTGTGGCTGAGCAGATACATGTAGTGTGTGGCTGCAAACTGCATGGATCTGCTGCGTTGTAATGCTGATACTTTTTTTTTGCAAAGTACCAATAGCTTCATATAATGTTCACAATTTTTATGCAGGATCAAATAGCTCAATAGGTAGGGTGTTTGATTAGAATTCAACAGGTTATAGGTTTGAATCCTGGGTAAGGTAGTTTGAGATGTGTTATTTAATAAAGTATGTTGTTCTGACTGCTGGGATATCATACTAAATAAATGGAGTTGATCAAATTTTTTTTTATTTTTTTTTTAAACTAGGGACAATTTCCAGATACTTTTCTTTATAACTGAGATTGCCCCCTGGAACTTCACATCAGTTGACAACTATGCATGAGTGGGCAGTGCTTGCTCTGGATCTGCCCACCCATTTATGTGCCGTCATAAAAGAAAGCACAACTGACAGTTATCCTGGGCGTACACTACACAATTATCTGTCAGGCTATCTATCCAGTCTGGATGGATGGAATGAAAATCTGGTAATGTATAGTAGCAAATGTCAATTAACCATTTGCTCCCAAACACTAGAAAAGTGGTCAAAAATGGTCATTACACAAATTGGTTAAACCCAAAATTTAACCAATTTGTTTAGGGGACCATGTTTGTCCATTTTCTAGTGTTTGAGAGTAAATCGTTGATGGTCATTTGCTCACATAGATAACCGGATTTCTATTCCAACCAGCCAGTGTTGGAGATATGGTCTGCCAGATTACATAATGCATACCAGAGCCATAACTAGACTTTTTGGTGCCCTGTGACAGAGAATTATATGCCCCCCCCCTCCCCTCCCCATTTTTGCAATATGGACAAAAGGCGCATGCCTTGTGGGGAAGGGGCATAACAAGATTGGTCTCAGAGAAAGCACATGAGATATGAAGATATATCTAGTATACTTGACACTCAATGGTTTGTGGTATTGCCGGGGTGCCCTCCTTAAATGCATATACAGTCACACATGGCGTGTTTGTGCAAATGGCATATCAACAGTCAGCACTAACTGGTGACATGCCATTTGTACAAGTAAGCCATGTGTGACTAATATATAAACATACTTTATTAAATAACACCTCAAACTATCATACCCAGGATTCAAATCTATAACCTGTTGAATTCTAATCAAACACCCTACCCATTGAGCTACTTGATCCTGCATCTATTCTAACCTCCAAAAACAGATTCAGTTGCATTTTCCAGCGTGTTTTGTTTGCGCCTTTGCAAATGTCTTACATCGACAAACTTATTTAGTACTATTTTGCAAATAGGGTTACATTGTCGCAACATTGTGTTCCCTAATTGCTTGATTTTTTAAATGCAACAATTGATAAAGACACCTGATAATTGCTCTGTGGAGTGTTATTTTGTGTCTACTTCTTATCTACATTTAATTCCCTACCTCTAATCAAGGCATTTTTAAATGCTGGGGGCTGCCAGGACGTGAGGCCTACCTAGACTTTAGATCAGAATTTGAATGTACTTGTGAACTAACTTAATTTCCTACTTCTAAATTCATTCCTAAATTCACTACTTACATTAATCCTGTAGTTGGGCATTTTGATCCTTCAATTGTGGGTATTGTTTTGTGTCCAGACCAGCAGCTGGTGGTGTGCATTTGCTGGAAAGGCATCGAAGACCTCCGATATGCTGCATCTCCTGATGTGTGTCTCCCTCAAGTGGCTGTCAGCAAATGCATGCTAGACACCCCATTCCAAGCTGATTGTGACATCACGGAACATGCATCATAGAACAGGCATGCTAGAATATGGGTCTTCAACCTGCGACCCTCCAGCTGCTGTGGAACTACATATACCAGCATGCCCTGCCTCAGTTTTAGCATACCTTAATAGCAAAACTGTGGCAGGGCATGCTGGGATGTGTAGTTTCACAGCAGCTGGAGGGCCACAGGATGAAGACCCATGTGCTAGAGCCAAGCCGCAGGTACATTGAATGCTAGCAAGCTGAATGTTTAAATCCTTTTTGTTCCGCAGCATTCCAATGCGGAAGATTCCATGGAACCAGAGATTATTCCATTGAGAAGGACATGCTGCCTGGATGACTGCACTGTGCAAATTAAATCACGGAGCCAGTTGGCTTGTGGGTGGCTCTGGTGACTGGGTGGTTGGGTGGGCGGTGTGTCAGAGGTGGAGCACATGCAAATGAATGTGTATCATCCTGCTAGTGAGAGTGAAAACTCATGCAGGAGTGTGCCTGCTTGTCAGTGGGTTATGCACCTTGCCAGGCGTCAAATCTACATGGAGCAGCTGGAGGGGACAAGAGCAGGTTTGCAAAATATAGATAGAAGAGCATATATGCTGGCGCATACTCCATGATTGTGTCAGCTTATGTTTTGGTGCACTGCACTTTCCTCCACTAAGTTTTAGCCATTTTGGTTAAACGCAAGTGTAGTTGCTTCTCGCCCTTTTGGCTGTGATCTTGTATCGTGGTTGAAGAGTCTGCTGGAGGGATTGTTTTCTTCATTGACGAGAGACTGAAGATATTACAGGATGGAAGGCTTGGGAACACTATCTGTTTTTCAGTTGTGGAAGAGTTGAAAGACAGCTTTTCCTTGCCAATATCTCTCTTTTGCAAAGAGCTACGCAATGGAAAATTCAGGGCTATACCGTGTAGATGAAGCACTAACAGGAGGCTTTAAAATTTTCATTCTAGTTTCCTTCGTTTGGGAGAAAAATGCAAAGGTACAAGACAGCTTTTCCTTGCCAATATCTCTCTTTTGTAAAGAGCTGCACATTGGAAAATTCAGGGCTATGCCGTGTAGATGATGGCCTAACAGGAGGCTTTAAAATTTTCTTTCTAGTGTCCTTCGTTTGGGAGAAAAATGCAAAGGTACAAGACAGCGTTTCCTTGCCAATATCTCTCTTTTGCAAAGAGCTACGCATTGGAAAATTCAGGGCTATACCGTGTAGATGAAGCACTAACAGGAGGCTTTAAAATTTTCATTCTAGTTTCCTTCGTTTGGGAGAAAAATGCAAAGGTACAAGACAGCTTTTCCTTGCCAATATCTCTCTTTTGCAAAGAGCTGCACATTGGAAAATTCAGGGCTATGCCGTGTAGATGATGGCCTAACAGGAGGCTTTAAAATTTTCTTTCTAGTGTCCTTCGTTTGGGAGAAAAATGCAAAGGTACAAGACAGCTTTTCCTTGCCAATATCTCTCTTTTGCAAAGAGCTACGCATTGGAAAATTCAGGGCTATGCCGTGTAGATGATGGCCTAACAGGAGGCTTTAAAATTTTCTTTCTAGTGTCCTTCGTTTGGGAGAAAAATGCAAAGGTACAAGACAGCTTTTCCTTGCCAATATCTCTCTTTTGCAAAGAGCTACGCATTGGAAAATTCAGGGCTATACCGTGTAGATGAAGCACTAACAGGAGGCTTTAAAATTTTCATTCTAGTGTCCTTCGTTTGGGAGAAAAATGCAAAGGTAGCTTGTGCCATCGCCACTCTGCTCCTTGTGCCGCCTTGGCGGTTTACATGAGCCACTGCGGTGACGTTGTCTGACTGGATCAGAACCGGTTGGTCGCAAAGTAAGGTCTCCGCTTGACGTAGGGCATTGTATATGGCCCCTAGTTTCAGGATGTTGATGTGAAGACAAGTCTCTTGACTTGACCAAAGACCTTGGAAATTTCTTCCCTGTGTGACTGCTCCCCAACCTTGGAGGCTTGCATCTGTGGTCACCAGGATCCAGTCCTGAATGCCGAATCTGCGTCCCTCGAGAAGGTGAGCACTCTGCAGCCACCACAGGAGTGATACCCTGACCCTGGGGGACAGGGTGATCAACCAATGCATCTGTAAATGTGACCCAGACCACTTGTCCAGTAGGTCCCATTGGAAAGTCCTCGCATGGAACCTGCCGAATGGAATGGCTTTGTATGATGCCACCATCTTTCCCAGGACTCGAGTGCAGTGATGCACTGACACAAGTTTTGGTTTCAATAGGTTCCTGACAAGAGTCATGAGTTCCTGGGCCTTTTCTATTGGGAGATAAACCCTCTTCTGGTCTGTGTCCAGAATCATGCCCAAGAAAGACAGACGAGTCGTAGGAACCAACTGCGACTTTGGGATATTGAAAATCCAGCCGTGTTGCTGTAACACTTTCAGTGAAAGTGATACGCTGTTCAGCAACTGCTCTCTTGATCTCGCTTTTATGAGATCGCTCAAGTACGGGATAATTGTGACACATTGCTTGCGCAGGAGAACCATCATTTCCACCATTACCTTGGTGAAAATTCTCTGGGCCGTGGAGAGACCAAACAGCAACGTCTGAAATTGGCAATGACAGTCCTGTACCGCAAATCTGAGGTACGACTGATGAGATGGATAAATTTGGACATGAAGGTATGCATCCTGTACACAAATGCGGACAACAGGTGTCAAGCCGTGTGTTGCCTTTGTCAAGCTGTAATAAGTAGGGGTAAGGACGTTAACCACCTCAGAACATCCTCCCTTATACGTCACCTGCAGCGCATTAATCATAAGTCAGTGACAAGTTCAAAAACTTTGGATGACAGCGGAAGCAGTCCACTGACCACTAAATCCCTTCCTCTTGTAACCAAGCTCCTGCAAACCACACCACCAACTCCCTCAGTGTCAATTTCCTCCTTAGACAGGAGAGCCAATAGTCCTGCAGGCCATGTCACTGGCAAGTCTGACGAGTCCTCTCCTGCCTGGGATTCCTCCGATGCATCCTTGAGTGTAACGCCTACTGCTGCTGGCGCTGCTGTTGTTGCTGCTGGGAGTCGATCGTCATCCCAGAGGGGAAGTCGGAAGACCACTTGTACTACTTCCAGTAGGCAATTGACTGTCCAACAGTCCTTTGCGAGGAAGATGAAATATCACAGCAGTCATCCTGCTGCAAAGCGGATAACTCAGGTCTTGTCAGCCTGGGTGGTGAGAAACGTGGTTCCGGTATCCATCGTTAATTCAGAGGCAACTAGAGACTTGATTGAGGTACTGTGTCCCCGGTACCAAATGCCATCTAGGTTCCATTTCTCTAGGCAGGCGATACCGAAAATGTACACAGACCTCAGAAAAAGAGTCACCAGTGTCCTAAAAAATGCAGTTGTACCTAATGTCCACTAGTCCACATGTCCGTGGTTAAGTGGAGCAGGGCAGACTCAGGACTATATGACTGTGACAGCCCACTGGGTAGATGTATTGCCTCCCGCAGCAAGAACAGCAGCGGCGGCACCAGTAGCAGCATCTCGCAAATGCCAACTCGTTCCTAGGCAGGCTACGCTTTGTATCTCTCCTGCCCTCGCTCTAAGCAAGGTGATCGGGCCACAAAAGGACCCCTGTCGGACCCCTGCCGGACCCCGGCCTGTGGGCCACAAAAGGATGCATTGGGGGCGGCATGCGGCCCATGGGTTTGACACCCCTGCCCTAGAGTATCAAAATTTGTTTCACGGCACCCCTAGGCCAAAGTTTTTTTTATTGAGAAATTCAGAAAAAAATATAAAATTAAGTAAATTGTGTTTCTAGCATGTCATCCTCAGGTTCAGTTATGTTGTGAGGGAATGGTTTTGCCAATTTAATAAAGTATAAATAATTTTAATTGGTCCTGGACCACCAAACTATGCTACCAGTGCAAGAACCCCAGTTTGGAAACTACTGCCATAAAATAAACCTTTTTTGTTTTTTTTAAACTACATGTAATACACCTTAGAGCTCAGTTCCTAAAAGGTTTTAAACCCTTGCATACAGTAAACTACACATATTTAAAAATCCTACACCGGGCACAAGTGCTCACGGGCCAATTTCATGGCAGTCTCGGATAGGAGGGCATTGTGGATTCACCAAGGGAATGCTGATGCTGACTCCAAGAAGAAAGGGAGTCTCTTCCCTATGAAGGTGAAGCCTTGTTTGGCGACGGCCTAGTTAATTTGATCTCGGCAGCTCCCGCAGGTAAGTCATCCTTCTTGCCCTATGTTCCCTCTCAACGGATGAAGACGCATCATTATCTGACGCAGTCATTTCGGCCCAATAGATATGCAAGAAGTTAAGATTCCCCTTTCTTTGCAGGTAGAGGAAGGAAAAGAGGGAAGAGGTCTGTAGCCTCTTCAAGATCGCAGGAGCAGAGATCGTCCTCTGCTTCTGCCAAATCCACTGCATGACGCTGGGGCTCTCTTGCAGGAGCCCGCACCAGTGGGGGGCACGTCTAAAACTCTTCAGTCAGTTCTGGATTCATTCGGACCTGGACTCGTGGGTTTTACAAATAGTGTCCCAAGGGTACAAACTGGGGTTTCAAGACGTTCCCCCTCACCGATTGTTCAAATCAGCCTTAGTCAGCAGGGAGAAGGTTTTTATTCAAGCCTCTTCGTGGTCCCAAAGCCGGACGGCTCAGTCAGACCAATCTTAAATCTGAAATCCCTTAATTTCTACCTAAAGAAATTCAATTTCAAGATGGAATCTCTCAGGGTAGTGATCTCCAGTCCGGGGGATAAAGGAGATTTCATGGTTTTGGTAGACATAAAGGATGCCTACTTATATGTTCCCATTTAGCCACTGCATCAAGCTACCTGAGGTTTGCAATTCAGGATTGTCATTACCAATTTCAGACGTTGCCGTTTGGTCTGTCCACGGCTCCGAGGATTTTCACCAGGGTGATGGCGGAAATGATGGTTCTCCTTCGCAAGCAAGGAGTCACAATTATCCCGTACTTGGATGATCTCCTGATAAAGGCGAGATCCAGGGACCAGTTGGTGCAAAACATCTACTCTCCCTGACAGTTCTTCAACAACATGGTTGACTCCTAAACTTGCCAAAATCGCAGTTGGTCCCAATGACGCGGTTGTTGTTTTTGGGAGTGATACTGGACACAGAAGAGGTTTTCTTCTAGTGGAAAGGCTCTGGAGATCCAGAGTCTGGTCAAACAAATTCTGAAACCAGCAAGAGTGTTAATCCATCAATGCATTCAGTTGCTGGGGAAGATGGTTGCGGCCTACGAGGCCATTCAGTTTGGCAGGTTCCATGCCAGAGTGTTCCAGTGGGACCTGTTGGACAAGTGGTCCGGATCCCACCTACACATGCACCGGAGGATAATCCTGTCTTCCAAGACCAGAATCTCACTCCATTGCTGGCTGCACAGTTCTCACCAGCTAGAGGGGCGATGGTTCGGGATCCAGGACGGGATCCTAGGGACCACGGATGCAACCCTCCGAGGCTGGAGAGCAGTCACACAGGGGGAAAACATCCAAGGAAGATGGTCAAGTCTTCCTTGGATGTTTTCATCTCCACATAAATGTTCTGGAGTTAAGGGCCATTTAATAACTGCAGACACAGTACGCACTGGGACGGGTGCCCAGCATCCTCTACGGACTAAGAGAAAAGGATTTACCGGTAGGTATTAAAATCCTATTTTCTCTAACGTCCTAGAGGATGCTGTGGACTCCGTAAGGACCATGGGGATAGACGGGCTCCGCAGGAGACATGGGCACTTTAAGAAAGACTTTAGTTCTGGGTGTGCACTGGCTCCTCCCTCTATGCCCCTCCTCCAGAACTCAGTTTGATACTGTACCCAGTGGAGACTGGGTGCTTTTCAGGAGCTCTCCTGAGCTTTCTGACAGAAAGTATTTTGTTAGGTTTTTAATTTTCAGGGAGCACTGCTGGCAACAGACTCCCTCATCGAGGGACTGAGGGGAGAGAAGCAGCCCTACTCTCTGAGTTGCAAGGTCCTGCTTCTTAGGCTACTGGACACCATTAGCTCCAGTGGGATTGGTACGCAGGATCTCACCCTCGCCGTCCGTCCCAGAGCCGCGCCGCCGTCCCCCTCGCAGAGCCGGAAGATAGAAGCCGGGTGAGTATGAGAAGAAAAGAAGACTTCAGCGGCGGCAGAAGACTTCATGATCTTCACTGAGGTAACGCACAGCACTGCAGCTGTGCGCCTTTGCTCCCATACACCTCACATACTCCGGTCACTGTAAGGGTGCAGGGCGCAGGGGGGGCGCCCTGGGCAGCAATATAAACCTCTTTCGCAAAAATATAACATATATACAGCTGGGCACTTTATATATGTATAAGCCCCCACCAATTTTACAGTTTAAGCGGGACAGAAGCCCGCCTCCGAGGGGGCGGGGCTTCTCCCTCAGCACTCACCAGCGCCATTTTTTCTCCACAGCACCGCTGAGAGGAAGCTCCCCGGACTCTACCCTGCTTATACCACGTTAGACAAGAGGGTTGAAAAGAGGGGTGGGGGGGCACATAATTCGCAAATTACATACAGCAGCACTACTGGGCAAACATTAAGTTACTGTTTTATTCCTGGGTTATATAGCGCTGGGGGGTGTGCTGGCATACTCTCTCTCTGTCTCTCCAAAGGGCCTTGTGGGGAAACTGTCTTCAGAAAAAGCATTCCCTGTGTGTGTAGTGTGTCGGTACACGTGTGTCGACATGTCTGAGGAAGAAGGCTATATTAGAGAGGAGCGGGAGCAAATGAATGTGGTGTCTCCGCCGACAGCTGATTGGATGGATATGTGGAATGTTTTAAATGCTAGTGTAAACTCATTGCACAAAAGATTAGACAAGGCAGAAGCTTTGGGACAGTCAGGGTTTCAACCCATGCCTGATCCTAATCCTATGTTGCAGGGACTGTCAGGGTCTCATAAGCGCCCACTATCCCAGATTGTTGACACAGATACCGACACGGATTCTGACTCCAGTGTCGATTACGATGATGCAAAGTTACAGCCAAAATTGGCAAAATCCATTCGATTTATGATTATGGCAATAAAAGATGTTTTGCACATCACAGAGGAACCCCCTGTCGCTGACAAGAGGGTACATATGTACAAGGGAAAGAAGCCTGAGGTAACCTTTCCCCCCTCACACGAGCTGAACGAGTTATGTGAAAAAGCTTGGGAATCTCCAGATAAAAGACTGCAGATTTCCAAAAGGATTCTTATGGCGTATCCTTTCCCATCAACGGATAGGTTACGATGGGAATCCTCCCCTAGGGTGGACAAAGCATTAACACGCTTATCCAAGAAGGTAGCCCTCCCGTCCCAGGATACTGGACTAACCCCCCCCCCCTCCTAGTGCCTTCCCTAACACCCGCTCCCCCGGTCCTAACCCTCCCTCCAATACTCGCCTTCGGGATGTTGGCTGTCTGTGTGCCGGCACCAGTCTCCCAAGTGGTGTCAGGATTCCAACATCGGTCAAATGACCGCCGGTATACCGTCTGCCGGGATGGTAAATGTATCCTGAGGACAGGTAGTGAGTGTGGAGGGATAGGTGGTTCAGTAAAATGTAACAGCTCAAACTGCGATCATTCACTGATAAATTGATTTATAGCTCTCCCTTTTTAACCATTGCAGTCATAAAAGCAATGTTTTTTAAACTTTTAAATAAAGCTTGTTAGCATCCCCAGCACACTGTATATGCTGGGAGATGTAGTTCTCAATATGAAAACATTTAATTACTGTATGAACTCTAATTCCCCAACTGAAACCTCTCACAAACACACACTCCTAAATCTAGTACACACACACACACATTTCCCCAGTACTGACAACTCTCATCACTTCCACACACTAACAACTCCCTCCTGCTCCTCTCCCCACTGACACTGACAGCTCCCTCACAGTCACACACATCCTCCACCCCCCCACCCCCCCACACACACACTGATAGCACACATGCACAAATCCCCCCCTCCTCGACACTAACTGTCACGGACTGCTTGGGCAGCAGGGGGCAGGCTCTGACTTGAAGTGCTGAAATTCAACAGCTCTCTCGAACTTGCAAGGCATGGCTGTGCAGCTGTCTCCAGCCATCTCCTTGCCCACTGTGTAATTTGTGGCGTTCTCTGATGTTCGCCGCTCTGCCTCTACAACCGGCACATAATGTACAGCAGTGGTGACTCCTGAGTATGGGCCTGGAGAACTCCGCCTACCGGGGGGTAGGGATTAATAATTTCAAAGGGGCAGAGCTAGGAGTGAAGCAGTGGACAGCAGTTGAGGGGCGTTTCAAACTGTAACAGGGTTGGGACAATTTCAGTATCCTTCCCTCACCGTCTAATTGGTCAGTCCCACGCTGATTGCCATAGCGCCCTTTCGAGACTGCAGAACTCTATCCCTTAGCCACGGTTGGCACAGCTGGATGGTGCCCCTGGCAAGTGCCATCCTGGCCAAGGGGTAGATACGCCCCTGAGGGTCAGGGCTAGCAACAGAAATCTCGGGGCCCAGTACACTGATATCTCTGGGGCCCCCTCAACCCCCCCTTAACTTGGCAGAGGGATCTTTAAAAAAAATGGAGCCTTTGACTCGGACCGTCAGTGAGGCCGGCAGGTGGTTTTCATACTGGGCTATCCAGCTCTTCGGTGGCGGTGGCAGGGACATTCAGAAAAGGGCCAGCACAGCAAAATGCATAATAATGGCAATACAGTATGGACCACAGGGACTGGACAAAGTGATGGGGTAAAAGGAGGGGGGAGGGTTTAGTTGGCCTGTTAATTGTTTTCCTGCTTAAATTGAGCAGTTGGTGGATACACTTTAAAAAGCAATATTGGCACTGTGGCCCCATTATTTCTGTTCTTAATACTTGGAGCCCTGAACAAGTGTCCCCTTTGTCCCCCCTGTCACCGGGCCTGTTCAGGCGTTACCTATGGAGAAGCTGCGACATGACATCCTAGGACACGATACTGCACCATGCATCACCATTATATTTCAGTGTGCCTTGTCAATATTTAAATCTTGTTCTGTGTGACGTGAGTTGTAAATGGTTGAAAATCTCTGTGCTACAGTATCGTCACCATGTAGTTATAACAACACCGCAAAACCACCAAAAGACGTGTTTTGGTAGAGGGACTGCTGGAGGGGCCCATTGGGGCCCCCAGTTTGCTACCCCACCCCAGTATACCTGTGCTGTAGCCAGTGGAAGGGGCACTATCTTCCCGGTGATCTCTTCGGGAAGATGGTGCCGCACATAGAAAGCAAAGACTCTGGCTGCACTCTCCTGCCATCGCTCTAAGCAAGGTGATCGGGCCACAAAAGGACCCCTGTCGGACCTCGGCCTGTGGGCCACAAAAGGATGCATTGGGGGCGGCATGCGGCCCATGGGTTTGACACCCCTGCCATAGAGTATCAAAATTTGTTTCACGACACCCCTAGGCCAAAGTTTTTTTTATTGAGAAATTCAGAAAAAAATATAAAATT
>NW_026968816.1:0-68000 GCF_028390025.1 Pseudophryne corroboree
AATAGCTAGTATAGTTTAATGTTAAATATAGGTGTCAAGGACTTTTTATCTTGTACTAAATTAATTAGAAATCAGAGCCTTTAACATCACACCATGCCAACACTAGTGCTCATGAACTGTATTGTACATTTTACGGACATTTTATCAAATAATAATCATTTAAAATATATTAGGTTTTTTATTGGTCTATTCCACAGGTTTTCAAACTTGGTTCTCAGAACCCCACACAGTGCATGTTTTGCAGGTCTCCTCGCAGAACCACAAGTAAATAATTAGCTCCACAAGTGGACTTTTTAAAATGTGTCAGTGAGTAATTAATACACATATGCACCTGCTGGGTTACCTGCAAATCATACACTGTGTGGGGTCCAGAGGACTGAGTTTGAGAACTTATGGTCTATTCCTTAATAAAGTTTGGAATTAGAACAACTGACACTGCACAATTAATAGTTTGTTGATTAACAGACATTATTTCTTACCTTTCATTACATCTCTACAGCTGTAAATCCAGATAGAAAGAATCTGCATGCACAAGTTGCCACTGAGAAACATTTATACAAGGTCACAAGCATGTACATAGAATGCAGGAAGACACTGTCTGAGATTATATGGTTTAAAAAGAAGTCCATTGTAAAACAGGATATATATGTAGGTGAGCTAAGCTGAGATTGAGAACTCAATTCTTAAACATAACATGCTTTGATTCTCTTCATCTTGAATGCATTTCGTTTTTAAACCAGCTTGAAAAGCAAATGGATTTCGAGTCCATCACCTTAACCAGTCGGCCACAACTACCTTAATGTTGTTTCACTGGCAAGCTGTGTGCAAAATCAATGTTTTCCTTTTTTGGTAGCTTTTACAGTAAGTTAAATTTTGGGAAATGTAAAAGCTACTTTAGTTTCATGGAAAATAAAAAAATAAAGGACAAATGAGCTTAGCTTTCTACATGCATAAAAAGCAGTACGTAGCTGGCAAGATTTGAACCTGCGCGGGGAAACCCCAATGGATTTCAAGTCCATCGCCTTAACCTTTTGGCCACAACTACCTGACCTCAATTGGATGGTGCTACTTGGAAATCAAAACATTTTTCCTGTTGGCAGAAATATCTGATACATTTTATTTTAATTTGCTTCAATATTAATATGTAAATTTTGTGAAATATAATAGCTAGTATAGTTTAATGTCAAATATAGGTGTCAAGGACTTTTGATCTTGTACTAAATTAATTAGAAATCAGAGCCTTTAACATCACACCATGCCAACACTAGTGCTCATGAACTGTATTGTACATTTTACGGACATTTTATCAAATAATAATCATTTAAAATATATTAGGTTTTTTATTGGTCTATTCCACAGGTTCTCAAACTTGGTTCTCAGAACCCCACACAGTGCATGTTTTGCAGGTCTCCTCGCAGAACCACAAGTAAATAATTAGCTCCACAAGTGGACTTTTTAAAATGTGTCAGTGAGTAATTAATACACATATGCACCTGCTGGGTTACCTGCAAATCATACACTGTGTGGGGTCCAGAGGACTGAGTTTGAGAACTTATGGTCTATTCCTTAATAAAGTTTGGAATTAGAACAACTGACACTGCACAATTAATAGTTTGTTGATTAACAGACATTATTTCTTACCTTTCATTACATCTCTACAGCTGTAAATCCAGATAGAAAGAATCTGCATTCACAAGTTGCCACTGAGAAACATTTATACAAGGTCACAAGCATGTACATAGAATGCAGGAAGACACTGTCTGAGATTATATGGTTTAAAAAGAAGTCCATTGTAAAACAGGATATATATGTAGGTGAGATAAGCTGAGATTGAGAACTCAATTCTTAAACATAACATGCTTTGATTCTCTTCATCTTTAATGCATTTCGTTTTTAAACCAGCTTGAAAAGCAAATGGATTTTGAGTCCATCACCTTAACCACTCGGCAACAACTACCTTAATGTTGTTTCACTGACAAGCTGTGTGCAAAATCAATGTTTTCCTTTTTTGGTAGCTTTTACAGTAAGTTAAACTTTGGGAAATGTAAAAGCTACTTTAGTTTCATGGAAAATAAAGTTATCAAGGACAAATGAGCTTAGCTTTCTACATGCATAAAAAGCAGTACATAGCTGGCAGGATTTGAACCTGCGCAGGGAAACCCCAATAGATTTCAAGTCCATCGCCTTAACCACTCAGCCACAACTACCTGACCTCAATTGGATGGTGCTACTTGGCAATCAAAACATTTTTCCTGTTGGCAGAAATATCTGATACATTTTATTTTAATTTGCTTCAATATTAATATGTAAACTTTGTGAAATATAATAGCTAGTATAGTTTAATGTTAAATATAGGTGTCAAGGACTTTTTATCTTGTACTAAATTAATTAGAAATCAGAGCCTTTAACATCACACCATGCCAACACTAGTGCTCATGAACTGTATTGTACATTTTACGGACATTTTATCAAATAATAATCATTTAAAATATATTAGGTTTTTTATTGGTCTATTCCACAGGTTTTCAAACTTGGTTCTCAGAACCCCACACAGTGCATGTTTTGCAGGTCTCCTCGCAGAACCACAAGTAAATAATTAGCTCCACAAGTGGACTTTTTAAAATGTGTCAGTGAGTAATTAATACACATATGCACCTGCTGGGTTACCTGCAAATCATACACTGTGTGGGGTCCAGAGGACTGAGTTTGAGAACTTATGGTCTATTCCTTAATAAAGTTTGGAATTAGAACAACTGACACTGCACAATTAATAGTTTGTTGATTAACAGACATTATTTCTTACCTTTCATTACATCTCTACAGCTGTAAATCCAGATAGAAAGAATCTGCATGCACAAGTTGCCACTGAGAAACATTTATACAAGGTCACAAGCATGTACATAGAATGCAGGAAGACACTGTCTGAGATTATATGGTTTAAAAAGAAGTCCATTGTAAAACAGGATATATATGTAGGTGAGCTAAGCTGAGATTGAGAACTCAATTCTTAAACATAACATGCTTTGATTCTCTTCATCTTGAATGCATTTCGTTTTTAAACCAGCTTGAAAAGCAAATGGATTTTGAGTCCATCACCTTAACCACTCGGCCACAACTACCTTAATGTTGTTTCACTGGCAAGCTGTGTGCAAAATCAATGTTTTCCTTTTTTGGTAGCTTTTACAGTAAGTTAAATTTTGGGAAATGTAAAAGCTACTTTAGTCTCATGGAAAATAAAAAAATAAAGGACAAATGAGCTTAGCTTTCTACATGCATAAAAAGCAGTACGTAGCTGGCAAGATTTGAACCTGCGCGGGGAAACCCCAATGGATTTCAAGTCCATCGCCTTAACCTTTTGGCCACAACTACCTGACCTCAATTGGATGGTGCTACTTGGAAATCAAAACATTTTTCCTGTTGGCAGAAATATCTGATACATTTTATTTTAATTTGCTTCAATATTAATATGTAAATTTTGTGAAATATAATAGCTAGTATAGTTTAATGTCAAATATAGGTGTCAAGGACTTTTGATCTTGTACTAAATTAATTAGAAATCAGAGCCTTTAACATCACACCATGCCAACACTAGTGCTCATGAACTGTATTGTACATTTTACGGACATTTTATCAAATAATAATCATTTAAAATATATTAGGTTTTTTATTGGTCTATTCCACAGGTTTTCAAACTTGGTTCTCAGAACCCCACACAGTGCATGTTTTGCAGGTCTCCTCGCAGAACCACAAGTAAATAATTAGCTCCACAAGTGGACTTTTTAAAATGTGTCAGTGAGTAATTAATACACATATGCACCTGCTGGGTTACCTGCAAATCATACACTGTGTGGGGTCCAGAGGACTGAGTTTGAGAACTTATGGTCTATTCCTTAATAAAGTTTGAAATTAGAACAACTGACACTGCACAATTAATAGTTTGTTGATTAACAGACATTATTTCTTACCTTTCATTACATCTCTACAGATGTAAATCCAGATAGAAAGAATCTGCATGCACAAGTTACCACTGAGAAACATTTATACAAGGTCACAAGCATGTACATAGAATGCAGGAAGACACTGTCTGAGATTATATGGTTTAAAAAGAAGTCCATTGTAAAACAGGATATATATGTAGGTGAGCTAAGCTGAGATTGAGAACTCAATTCTTAAACATAACATGCTTTGATTCTCTTCATCTTGAATGCATTTCGTTTTTAAACCAGCTTGAAAAGCAAATGGATTTTGAGTCCATCACCTTAACCACTCGGCCACAACTCCCTTAATGTTGTTTCACTGACAAGCTGTGTGCAAAATCAATGTTTTCCTTTTTTGGTAGCTTTTACAGTAAGTTTAATTTTGGGAAATGTAAAAGCTACTTTAGTTTCATGGAAAATAAAGTTATCAAGGACAAATGAGCTTAGCTTTCTACATGCATAAAAAGCAGTACGTAGCTGGCAGGATTTGAACTTGCGCGGGGAAACCCCAATGGATTTCAAGTCCATCGCCTTAACCACTCGGCCAAAACTACCTGACCTCAATTGGATGGTGCTACTTGGAAATCAAAACATTTTTCCTGGTGGCAGAAATATCTGATACATTTTATTTTAATTTGCTTCAATATTAATATGTAAACTTTGTGAAATATAATAGCTAGTATAGTTTAATGTCAAATATAGGTGTCAAGGACTTTTGATCTTGTACTAAATTAATTAGAAATCAGAGCCTTTAACATCACACCATGCCAACACTAGTGCTCATGAACTGTATTGTACATTTTACGGACATTTTATCAAATAATAATCATTTAAAATATATTAGGTTTTTCATTGGTCTATTCCACAGGTTCTCAAACTTGGTTCTCAGAACCCCACACAGTGCATGTTTTGCAGGTCTCCTCGCAGAACCACAAGTAAATAATTAGCTCCACAAGTGGACTTTTTAAAATGTGTCAGTGAGTAATTAATACACATATGCACCTGCTGGGTTACCTGCAAATCATACACTGTGTGGGGTCCATAGGACTGAGTTTGAGAACTTATGATCTATTCCTTAATAAAGTTTGGAATTAGAACAACTGACACTGCACAATTAATAGTTTGTTGATTACCAGACATTATTTCTTACCTTTCATTACATCTCTACAGCTGTAAATCCAGATAGAAAGAATCTGCATGCACAAGTTGCCACTGAGAAAACATTTATACAAGGTCACAAGCATGTACATAGAATGCAGGAAGACACTGTCTGAGATTATATGGTTTAAAAAGAAGTCCATTGTAAAACAGGATATATATGTAGGTGAGCTAAGCTGAGATTGAGAACTCAATTCTTAAACATAACATGCTTTGATTCTCTTCATCTTGAATGCATTTCGTTTTTAAACCAGCTTGAAAAGCAAATGGATTTTGAGTCCATCACCTTAACCACTCGGCCACAACTCCCTTAATGTTGTTTCACTGACAAGCTGTGTGCAAAATCAATGTTTTCCTTTTTTGGTAGCTTTTACAGTAAGTTACATTTTGGGAAATGTAAAAGCTACTTTAGTTTCATGGAAAATAAAGTTATCAAGGACAAATGAGCTTAGCTTTCTACATGCATAAAAAGCAGTACGTAGCTGGCAGGATTTGAACCTGCGCGGGGAAACCCCAATGGATTTCAAGTCCATCGCCTTAACCACTCGGCCACAACTACCTGACCTCAATTGGATGGTGCTACTTGGAAATCAAAACATTTTTCCTGTTGGCAGAAATATCTGATACATTTTATTTTAATTTGCTTCAATATTAATATGTAAACTTTGTGAAATATAATAGCTAGTATAGTTTAATGTCAAATATAGGTGTCAAGGACTTTTGATCTTGTACTAAATTAATTAGAAATCAGAGCCTTTAACATCACACCATGCCAACACTAGTGCTCATGAACTGTATTGTACATTTTACGGACATTTTATCAAATAATAATCATTTAAAATATATTAGGTTTTTTATTGGTCTTTTTCACAGGTTTTCAAACTTGGTTCTCAGAACCCCACACAGTGCATGTTTTGCAGGTCTCCTCGCAGAACCACAAGTAAATAATTAGCTCCACAAGTGGACTTTTTAAAATGTGTCAGTGAGTAATTAATACACATATGCACCTGCTGGGTTACCTGCAAATCATACACTGTGTGGGGTCCAGAGGACTGAGTTTGAGAACTTATGGTCTATTCCTTAATAAAGTTTGGAATTAGAACAACTGACACTGCACAATTAATAGTTTGTTGATTAACAGACATTATTTCTTACCTTTCATTACATCTCTACAGCTGTAAATCCAGATAGAAAGAATCTGCATGCACAAGTTGCCACTGAGAAACATTTATACAAGGTCACAAGCATGTACATAGAATGCAGGAAGACACTGTCTGAGATTATATGGTTTAAAAAGAAGTCCATTGTAAAACAGGATATATATGTAGGTGAGCTAAGCTGAGATTGAGAACTCAATTCTTAAACATAACATGCTTTGATTCTCTTCATCTTGAATGCATTTCGTTTTTAAACCAGCTTGAAAAGCAAATGGATTTTGAGTCCATCACCTTAACCACTCGGCCACAACTACCTTAATGTTGTTTCACTGGCAAGCTGTGTGCAAAATCAATGTTTTCCTTTTTTGGTAGCTTTTACAGTAAGTTAAATTTTGGGAAATGTAAAAGCTACTTTAGTTTCATGGAAAATAAAAAAATAAAGGACAAATGAGCTTAGCTTTCTACATGCATAAAAAGCAGTACGTAGCTGGCAAGATTTGAACCTGCGCGGGGAAACCCCAATGGATTTCAAGTCCATCGCCTTAACCTTTTGGCCACAACTACCTGACCTCAATTGGATGGTGCTACTTGGAAATCAAAACATTTTTCCTGTTGGCAGAAATATCTGATACATTTTATTTTAATTTGCTTCAATATTAATATGTAAATTTTGTGAAATATAATAGCTAGTATAGTTTAATGTCAAATATAGGTGTCAAGGACTTTTGATCTTGTACTAAATTAATTAGAAATCAGAGCCTTTAACATCACACCATGCCAACACTAGTGCTCATGAACTGTATTGTACATTTTACGGACATTTTATCAAATAATAATCATTTAAAATATATTAGGTTTTTTATTGGTCTATTCCACAGGTTCTCAAACTTGGTTCTCAGAACCCCACACAGTGCATGTTTTGCAGGTCTCCTCGCAGAACCACAAGTAAATAATTAGCTCCACAAGTGGACTTTTTAAAATGTGTCAGTGAGTAATTAATACACATATGCACCTGCTGGGTTACCTGCAAATCATACACTGTGTGGGGTCCAGAGGACTGAGTTTGAGAACTTATGGTCTATTCCTTAATAAAGTTTGGAATTAGAACAACTGACACTGCACAATTAATAGTTTGTTGATTAACAGACATTATTTCTTACCTTTCATTACATCTCTACAGCTGTAAATCCAGATAGAAAGAATCTGCATTCACAAGTTGCCACTGAGAAACATTTATACAAGGTCACAAGCATGTACATAGAATGCAGGAAGACACTGTCTGAGATTATATGGTTTAAAAAGAAGTCCATTGTAAAACAGGATATATATGTAGGTGAGATAAGCTGAGATTGAGAACTCAATTCTTAAACATAACATGCTTTGATTCTCTTCATCTTTAATGCATTTCGTTTTTAAACCAGCTTGAAAAGCAAATGGATTTTGAGTCCATCACCTTAACCACTCGGCAACAACTACCTTAATGTTGTTTCACTGACAAGCTGTGTGCAAAAATCAATGTTTTCCTTTTTTGGTAGCTTTTACAGTAAGTTAAACTTTGGGAAATGTAAAAGCTACTTTAGTTTCATGGAAAATAAAGTTATCAAGGACAAATGAGCTTAGCTTTCTACATGCATAAAAAGCAGTACATAGCTGGCAGGATTTGAACCTGCGCAGGGAAACCCCAATAGATTTCAAGTCCATCGCCTTAACCACTCAGCCACAACTACCTGACCTCAATTGGATGGTGCTACTTGGCAATCAAAACATTTTTCCTGTTGGCAGAAATATCTGATACATTTTATTTTAATTTGCTTCAATATTAATATGTAAACTTTGTGAAATATAATAGCTAGTATAGTTTAATGTTAAATATAGGTGTCAAGGACTTTTTATCTTGTACTAAATTAATTAGAAATCAGAGCCTTTAACATCACACCATGCCAACACTAGTGCTCATGAACTGTATTGTACATTTTACGGACATTTTATCAAATAATAATCATTTAAAATATATTAGGTTTTTTATTGGTCTATTCCACAGGTTTTCAAACTTGGTTCTCAGAACCCCACACAGTGCATGTTTTGCAGGTCTCCTCGCAGAACCACAAGTAAATAATTAGCTCCACAAGTGGACTTTTTAAAATGTGTCAGTGAGTAATTAATACACATATGCACCTGCTGGGTTACCTGCAAATCATACACTGTGTGGGGTCCAGAGGACTGAGTTTGAGAACTTATGGTCTATTCCTTAATAAAGTTTGGAATTAGAACAACTGACACTGCACAATTAATAGTTTGTTGATTAACAGACATTATTTCTTACCTTTCATTACATCTCTACAGCTGTAAATCCAGATAGAAAGAATCTGCATGCACAAGTTGCCACTGAGAAACATTTATACAAGGTCACAAGCATGTACATAGAATGCAGGAAGACACTGTCTGAGATTATATGGTTTAAAAAGAAGTCCATTGTAAAACAGGATATATATGTAGGTGAGCTAAGCTGAGATTGAGAACTCAATTCTTAAACATAACATGCTTTGATTCTCTTCATCTTGAATGCATTTCGTTTTTAAACCAGCTTGAAAAGCAAATGGATTTTGAGTCCATCACCTTAACCACTCGGCCACAACTACCTTAATGTTGTTTCACTGGCAAGCTGTGTGCAAAATCAATGTTTTCCTTTTTTGGTAGCTTTTACAGTAAGTTAAATTTTGGGAAATGTAAAAGCTACTTTAGTCTCATGGAAAATAAAAAAATAAAGGACAAATGAGCTTAGCTTTCTACATGCATAAAAAGCAGTACGTAGCTGGCAAGATTTGAACCTGCGCGGGGAAACCCCAATGGATTTCAAGTCCATCGCCTTAACCTTTTGGCCACAACTACCTGACCTCAATTGGATGGTGCTACTTGGAAATCAAAACATTTTTCCTGTTGGCAGAAATATCTGATACATTTTATTTTAATTTGCTTCAATATTAATATGTAAATTTTGTGAAATATAATAGCTAGTATAGTTTAATGTCAAATATAGGTGTCAAGGACTTTTGATCTTGTACTAAATTAATTAGAAATCAGAGCCTTTAACATCACACCATGCCAACACTAGTGCTCATGAACTGTATTGTACATTTTACGGACATTTTATCAAATAATAATCATTTAAAATATATTAGGTTTTTTATTGGTCTATTCCACAGGTTTTCAAACTTGGTTCTCAGAACCCCACACAGTGCATGTTTTGCAGGTCTCCTCGCAGAACCACAAGTAAATAATTAGCTCCACAAGTGGACTTTTTAAAATGTGTCAGTGAGTAATTAATACACATATGCACCTGCTGGGTTACCTGCAAATCATACACTGTGTGGGGTCCAGAGGACTGAGTTTGAGAACTTATGGTCTATTCCTTAATAAAGTTTGAAATTAGAACAACTGACACTGCACAATTAATAGTTTGTTGATTAACAGACATTATTTCTTACCTTTCATTACATCTCTACAGATGTAAATCCAGATAGAAAGAATCTGCATGCACAAGTTACCACTGAGAAACATTTATACAAGGTCACAAGCATGTACATAGAATGCAGGAAGACACTGTCTGAGATTATATGGTTTAAAAAGAAGTCCATTGTAAAACAGGATATATATGTAGGTGAGCTAAGCTGAGATTGAGAACTCAATTCTTAAACATAACATGCTTTGATTCTCTTCATCTTGAATGCATTTCGTTTTTAAACCAGCTTGAAAAGCAAATGGATTTTGAGTCCATCACCTTAACCACTCGGCCACAACTCCCTTAATGTTGTTTCACTGACAAGCTGTGTGCAAAATCAATGTTTTCCTTTTTTGGTAGCTTTTACAGTAAGTTTAATTTTGGGAAATGTAAAAGCTACTTTAGTTTCATGGAAAATAAAGTTATCAAGGACAAATGAGCTTAGCTTTCTACATGCATAAAAAGCAGTACGTAGCTGGCAGGATTTGAACTTGCGCGGGGAAACCCCAATGGATTTCAAGTCCATCGCCTTAACCACTCGGCCAAAACTACCTGACCTCAATTGGATGGTGCTACTTGGAAATCAAAACATTTTTCCTGGTGGCAGAAATATCTGATACATTTTATTTTAATTTGCTTCAATATTAATATGTAAACTTTGTGAAATATAATAGCTAGTATAGTTTAATGTCAAATATAGGTGTCAAGGACTTTTGATCTTGTACTAAATTAATTAGAAATCAGAGCCTTTAACATCACACCATGCCAACACTAGTGCTCATGAACTGTATTGTACATTTTACGGACATTTTATCAAATAATAATCATTTAAAATATATTAGGTTTTTCATTGGTCTATTCCACAGGTTCTCAAACTTGGTTCTCAGAACCCCACACAGTGCATGTTTTGCAGGTCTCCTCGCAGAACCACAAGTAAATAATTAGCTCCACAAGTGGACTTTTTAAAATGTGTCAGTGAGTAATTAATACACATATGCACCTGCTGGGTTACCTGCAAATCATACACTGTGTGGGGTCCATAGGACTGAGTTTGAGAACTTATGATCTATTCCTTAATAAAGTTTGGAATTAGAACAACTGACACTGCACAATTAATAGTTTGTTGATTACCAGACATTATTTCTTACCTTTCATTACATCTCTACAGCTGTAAATCCAGATAGAAAGAATCTGCATGCACAAGTTGCCACTGAGAAAACATTTATACAAGGTCACAAGCATGTACATAGAATGCAGGAAGACACTGTCTGAGATTATATGGTTTAAAAAGAAGTCCATTGTAAAACAGGATATATATGTAGGTGAGCTAAGCTGAGATTGAGAACTCAATTCTTAAACATAACATGCTTTGATTCTC
Organism: Pseudophryne corroboree; assembly: GCF_028390025.1. Lineage (NCBI taxonomy): Eukaryota > Metazoa > Chordata > Amphibia > Anura > Myobatrachidae > Pseudophryne > Pseudophryne corroboree. The sequence continues at coordinate 11,170 of NW_026968816.1, forward strand.
TTCATCTTGAATGCATTTCGTTTTTAAACCAGCTTGAAAAGCAAATGGATTTTGAGTCCATCACCTTAACCACTCGGCCACAACTACCTTAATGTTGTTTCACTGACAAGCTGTGTGCAAAATCAATGTTTTCCTTTTTTGGTAGCTTTTACAGTAAGTTAAATTTTGGGAAATGTAAAAGCTACTTTAGTTTCATGGAAAATAAAGTTATCAAGGACAAATGAGCTTAGCTTTCTACATGCATAAAAAGCAGTACGTAGCTGGCAGGATTTGAACCTGCGCGGGGAAAACCCAATGGATTTCAAGTCCATCGCCTTAATCACTCGGCCACAACTACCTGACCTCAATTGGATGGTGCTACTTGGAAATCAAAACATTTTTCCTGTTGGCAGAAATATCTGATACATTTTATTTTAATTTGCTTCAATATTAATATGTAAACTTTGTGAAATATAATAGCTAGTATAGTTTAATGTCAAATATAGGTGTCAAGGACTTTTGATCTTGTACTAAATTAATTAGAAATCAGAGCCTTTAACATCACACCATGCCAACACTAGTGCTCATGAACTGTATTGTACATTTTACGGACATTTTATCAAATAATAATCATTTAAAATATATTAGGTTTTTTATTGGTCTATTCCACAGGTTTTCAAACTTGGTTCTCAGAACCCCACACAGTGCATGTTTTGCAGGTCTCCTCGCAGAACCACAAGTAAATAATTAGCTCCACAAGTGGACTTTTTAAAATGTGTCAGTGAGTAATTAATACACATATGCACCTGCTGGGTTACCTGCAAATCATACACTGTGTGGGGTCCAGAGGACTGAGTTTGAGAACTTATGGTCTATTCCTTAATAAAGTTTGGAATTAGAACAACTGACACTGCACAATTAATAGTTTGTTGATTAACAGACATTATTTCTTACCTTTCATTACATCTCTACAGCTGTAAATCCAGATAGAAAGAATCTGCATGCACAAGTTGCCACTGAGAAACATTTATACAAGGTCACAAGCATGTACATAGAATGCAGGAAGACACTGTCTGAGATTATATGGTTTAAAAAGAAGTCCATTGTAAAACAGGATATATATGTAGGTGAGCTAAGCTGAGATTGAGAACTCAATTCTTAAACATAACATGCTTTGATTCTCTTCATCTTGAATGCATTTCGTTTTTAAACCAGCTTGAAAAGCAAATGGATTTTGAGTCCATCACCTTAACCACTCGGCCACAACTACCTTAATGTTGTTTCACTGGCAAGCTGTGTGCAAAATCAATGTTTTCCTTTTTTGGTAGCTTTTACAGTAAGTTAAATTTTGGGAAATGTAAAAGCTACTTTAGTTTCATGGAAAATAAAAAAATAAAGGACAAATGAGCTTAGCTTTCTACATGCATAAAAAGCAGTACGTAGCTGGCAAGATTTGAACCTGCGCGGGGAAACCCCAATGGATTTCAAGTCCATCGCCTTAACCTTTTGGCCACAACTACCTGACCTCAATTGGATGGTGCTACTTGGAAATCAAAACATTTTTCCTGTTGGCAGAAATATCTGATACATTTTATTTTAATTTGCTTCAATATTAATATGTAAATTTTGTGAAATATAATAGCTAGTATAGTTTAATGTCAAATATAGGTGTCAAGGACTTTTGATCTTGTACTAAATTAATTAGAAATCAGAGCCTTTAACATCACACCATGCCAACACTAGTGCTCATGAACTGTATTGTACATTTTACGGACATTTTATCAAATAATAATCATTTAAAATATATTAGGTTTTTTATTGGTCTATTCCACAGGTTTTCAAACTTGGTTCTCAGAACCCCACACAGTGCATGTTTTGCAGGTCTCCTCGCAGAACCACAAGTAAATAATTAGCTCCACAAGTGGACTTTTTAAAATGTGTCAGTGAGTAATTAATACACATATGCACCTGCTGGGTTACCTGCAAATCATACACTGTGTGGGATCCAGAGGACTGAGTTTGAGAACTTATGGTCTATTCCTTAATAAAGTTTGAAATTAGAACAACTGACACTGCACAATTAATAGTTTGTTGATTAACAGACATTATTTCTTACCTTTCATTACATCTCTACAGATGTAAATCCAGATAGAAAGAATCTGCATGCACAAGTTACCACTGAGAAACATTTATACAAGGTCACAAGCATGTACATAGAATGCAGGAAGACACTGTCTGAGATTATATGGTTTAAAAAGAAGTCCATTGTAAAACAGGATATATATGTAGGTGAGCTAAGCTGAGATTGAGAACTCAATTCTTAAACATAACATGCTTTGATTCTCTTCATCTTGAATGCATTTCGTTTTTAAACCAGCTTGAAAAGCAAATGGATTTTGAGTCCATCACCTTAACCACTCGGCCACAACTCCCTTAATGTTGTTTCACTGACAAGCTGTGTGCAAAATCAATGTTTTCCTTTTTTGGTAGCTTTTACAGTAAGTTTAATTTTGGGAAATGTAAAAGCTACTTTAGTTTCATGGAAAATAAAGTTATCAAGGACAAATGAGCTTAGCTTTCTACATGCATAAAAAGCAGTACGTAGCTGGCAGGATTTGAACCTGCGCGGGGAAACCCCAATGGATTTCAAGTCCATCGCCTTAACCACTCGGCCAAAACTACCTGACCTCAATTGGATGGTGCTACTTGGAAATCAAAACATTTTTCCTGGTGGCAGAAATATCTGATACATTTTATTTTAATTTGCTTCAATATTAATATGTAAACTTTGTGAAATATAATAGCTAGTATAGTTTAATGTCAAATATAGGTGTCAAGGACTTTTGATCTTGTACTAAATTAATTAGAAATCAGAGCCTTTAACATCACACCATGCCAACACTAGTGCTCATGAACTGTATTGTACATTTTACGGACATTTTATCAAATAATAATCATTTAAAATATATTAGGTTTTTCATTGGTCTATTCCACAGGTTCTCAAACTTGGTTCTCAGAACCCCACACAGTGCATGTTTTGCAGGTCTCCTCGCAGAACCACAAGTAAATAATTAGCTCCACAAGTGGACTTTTTAAAATGTGTCAGTGAGTAATTAATACACATATGCACCTGCTGGGTTACCTGCAAATCATACACTGTGTGGGGTCCATAGGACTGAGTTTGAGAACTTATGATCTATTCCTTAATAAAGTTTGGAATTAGAACAACTGACACTGCACAATTAATAGTTTGTTGATTACCAGACATTATTTCTTACCTTTCATTACATCTCTACAGCTGTAAATCCAGATAGAAAGAATCTGCATGCACAAGTTGCCACTGAGAAAACATTTATACAAGGTCACAAGCATGTACATAGAATGCAGGAAGACACTGTCTGAGATTATATGGTTTAAAAAGAAGTCCATTGTAAAACAGGATATATATGTAGGTGAGCTAAGCTGAGATTGAGAACTCAATTCTTAAACATAACATGCTTTGATTCTCTTCATCTTGAATGCATTTCGTTTTTAAACCAGCTTGAAAAGCAAATGGATTTTGAGTCCATCACCTTAACCACTCGGCCACAACTACCTTAATGTTGTTTCACTGACAAGCTGTGTGCAAAATCAATGTTTTCCTTTTTTGGTAGCTTTTACAGTAAGTTAAATTTTGGGAAATGTAAAAGCTACTTTAGTTTCATGGAAAATAAAGTTATCAAGGACAAATGAGCTTAGCTTTCTACATGCATAAAAAGCAGTACGTAGCTGGCAGGATTTGAACCTGCGCGGGGAAAACCCAATGGATTTCAAGTCCATCGCCTTAATCACTCGGCCACAACTACCTGACCTCAATTGGATGGTGCTACTTGGAAATCAAAACATTTTTCCTGTTGGCAGAAATATCTGATACATTTTATTTTAATTTGCTTCAATATTAATATGTAAACTTTGTGAAATATAATAGCTAGTATAGTTTAATGTCAAATATAGGTGTCAAGGACTTTTGATCTTGTACTAAATTAATTAGAAATCAGAGCCTTTAACATCACACCATGCCAACACTAGTGCTCATGAACTGTATTGTACATTTTACGGACATTTTATCAAATAATAATCATTTAAAATATATTAGGTTTTTTATTGGTCTATTCCACAGGTTCTCAAACTTGGTTCTCAGAACCCCACACAGTGCATGTTTTGCAGGTCTCCTCGCAGAACCACAAGTAAATAATTAGCTCCACAAGTGGACTTTTTAAAATGTGTCAGTGAGTAATTAATACACATATGCACCTGCTGGGTTACCTGCAAATCATACACTGTGTGGGGTCCAGAGGACTGAGTTTGAGAACTTATGGTCTATTCCTTAATAAAGTTTGGAATTAGAACAACTGACACTGCACAATTAATAGTTTGTTGATTACCAGACATTATTTCTTACCTTTCATTACATCTCTACAGCTGTAAATCCAGATAGAAAGAATCTGCATGCACAAGTTGCCACTGAGAAACATTTATACAAGGTCACAAGCATGTACATAGAATGCAGGAAGACACTGTCTGAGATTATATGGTTTAAAAAGAAGTCCATTGTAAAACAGGATATATATGTAGGTGAGCTAAGCTGAGATTGAGAACTCAATTCTTAAACATAACATGCTTTGATTCTCTTCATCTTGAATGCATTTCGTTTTTAAACCAGCTTGAAAAGCAAATGGATTTTGAGTCCATCACCTTAACCACTCGGCCACAACTACCTTAATGTTGTTTCACTGACAAGCTGTGTGCAAAATCAATGTTTTCCTTTTTTGGTAGCTTTTACAGTAAGTTAAATTTTGGGAAATGTAAAAGCTACTTTAGTTTCATGGAAAATAAAGTTATCAAGGACAAATGAGCTTAGCTTTCTACATGCATAAAAAGCAGTACGTAGCTGGCAGGATTTGAACCTGCGCGGGGAAAACCCAATGGATTTCAAGTCCATCGCCTTAATCACTCGGCCACAACTACCTGACCTCAATTGGATGGTGCTACTTGGAAATCAAAACATTTTTCCTGTTGGCAGAAATATCTGATACATTTTATTTTAATTTGCTTCAATATTAATATGTAAACTTTGTGAAATATAATAGCTAGTATAGTTTAATGTCAAATATAGGTGTCAAGGACTTTTGATCTTGTACTAAATTAATTAGAAATCAGAGCCTTTAACATCACACCATGCCAACACTAGTGCTCATGAACTGTATTGTACATTTTACGGACATTTTATCAAATAATAATCATTTAAAATATATTAGGTTTTTTATTGGTCTATTCCACAGGTTCTCAAACTTGGTTCTCAGAACCCCACACAGTGCATGTTTTGCAGGTCTCCTCGCAGAACCACAAGTAAATAATTAGCTCCACAAGTGGACTTTTTAAAATGTGTCAGTGAGTAATTAATACACATATGCACCTGCTGGGTTACCTGCAAATCATACACTGTGTGGGGTCCAGAGGACTGAGTTTGAGAACTTATGGTCTATTCCTTAATAAAGTTTGGAATTAGAACAACTGACACTGCACAATTAATAGTTTGTTGATTACCAGACATTATTTCTTACCTTTCATTACATCTCTACAGCTGTAAATCCAGATAGAAAGAATCTGCATGCACAAGTTGCCACTGAGAAACATTTATACAAGGTCACAAGCATGTACATAGAATGCAGGAAGACACTGTCTGAGATTATATGGTTTAAAAAGAAGTCCATTGTAAAACAGGATATATATGTAGGTGAGCTAAGCTGAGATTGAGAACTCAATTCTTAAACATAACATGCTTTGATTCTCTTCATCTTGAATGCATTTCGTTTTTAAACCAGCTTGAAAAGCAAATGGATTTTGAGTCCATCACCTTAACCACTCGGCCACAACTACCTTAATGTTGTTTCACTGACAAGCTGTGTGCAAAATCAATGTTTTCCTTTTTTGGTAGCTTTTACAGTAAGTTAAATTTTGGGAAATGTAAAAGCTACTTTAGTTTCATGGAAAATAAAGTTATCAAGGACAAATGAGCTTAGCTTTCTACATGCATAAAAAGCAGTACGTAGCTGGCAGGATTTGAACCTGCGCGGGGAAAACCCAATGGATTTCAATTCCATCGCCTTAATCACTCGGCCACAACTACCTGACCTCAATTGGATGGTGCTACTTGGAAATCAAAACATTTTTCCTGTTGGCAGAAATATCTGATACATTTTATTTTAATTTGCTTCAATATTAATATGTAAACTTTGTGAAATATAATAGCTAGTATAGTTTAATGTCAAATATAGGTGTCAAGGACTTTTGATCTTGTACTAAATTAATTAGAAATCAAAGCCTTTAACATCACACCATGCCAACACTAGTGCTCATGAACTGTATTGTACATTTTACGGACATTTTATCAAATAATAATCATTTAAAATATATTAGGTTTTTTATTGGTCTATTCCACAGGTTCTCAAACTTGGTTCTCAGAACCCCACACAGTGCATGTTTTGCAGGTCTCCTCGCAGAACCACAAGTAAATAATTAGCTCCACAAGTGGACTTTTTAAAATGTGTCAGTGAGTAATTAATACACATATGCACCTGCTAGGTTACCTGCAAATCATACACTGTGTGGGGTCCAGAGGACTGAGTTTGAGAACTTATGGTCTATTCCTTAATAAAGTTTGGAATTAGAACAACTGACACTGCACAATTAATAGTTTGTTGATTACCAGACATTATTTCTTACCTTTCATTACATCTCTACAGCTGTAAATCCAGATAGAAAGAATCTGCATGCACAAGTTGCCACTGAGAAACATTTATACAAGGTCACAAGCATGTACATAGAATGCAGGAAGACACTGTCTGAGATTATATGGTTTAAAAAGAAGTCCATTGTAAAACAGGATATATATGTAGGTGAGCTAAGCTGAGATTGAGAACTCAATTCTTAAACATAACATGCTTTGATTCTCTTCATCTTGAATGCATTTCGTTTTTAAACCAGCTTGAAAAGCAAATGGATTTTGAGTCCATCACCTTAACCACTCGGCCACAACTACCTTAATGTTGTTTCACTGACAAGCTGTGTGCAAAATCAATGTTTTCCTTTTTTGGTAGCTTTTACAGTAAGTTAAATTTTGGGAAATGTAAAAGCTACTTTAGTTTCATGGAAAATAAAGTTATCAAGGACAAATGAGCTTAGCTTTCTACATGCATAAAAAGCAGTACGTAGCTGGCAGGATTTGAACCTGCGCGGGGAAAACCCAATGGATTTCAATTCCATCGCCTTAATCACTCGGCCACAACTACCTGACCTCAATTGGATGGTGCTACTTGGAAATCAAAACATTTTTCCTGTTGGCAGAAATATCTGATACATTTTATTTTAATTTGCTTCAATATTAATATGTAAACTTTGTGAAATATAATAGCTAGTATAGTTTAATGTCAAATATAGGTGTCAAGGACTTTTGATCTTGTACTAAATTAATTAGAAATCAAAGCCTTTAACATCACACCATGCCAACACTAGTGCTCATGAACTGTATTGTACATTTTACGGACATTTTATCAAATAATAATCATTTAAAATATATTAGGTTTTTTATTGGTCTATTCCACAGGTTCTCAAACTTGGTTCTCAGAACCCCACACAGTGCATGTTTTGCAGGTCTCCTCGCAGAACCACAAGTAAATAATTAGCTCCACAAGTGGACTTTTTAAAATGTGTCAGTGAGTAATTAATACACATATGCACCTGCTAGGTTACCTGCAAATCATACACTGTGTGGGGTCCAGAGGACTGAGTTTGAGAACTTATGGTCTATTCCTTAATAAAGTTTGGAATTAGAACAACTGACACTGCACAATTAATAGTTTGTTGATTACCAGACATTATTTCTTACCTTTCATTACATCTCTACAGCTGTAAATCCAGATAGAAAGAATCTGCATGCACAAGTTGCCACTGAGAAACATTTATACAAGGTCACAAGCATGTACATAGAATGCAGGAAGACACTGTCTGAGATTATATGGTTTAAAAAGAAGTCCATTGTAAAACAGGATATATATGTAGGTGAGCTAAGCTGAGATTGAGAACTCAATTCTTAAACATAACATGCTTTGATTCTCTTCATCTTGAATGCATTTCGTTTTTAAACCAGCTTGAAAAGCAAATGGATTTTGAGTCCATCACCTTAACCACTCGGCCACAACTACCTTAATGTTGTTTCACTGACAAGCTGTGTGCAAAATCAATGTTTTCCTTTTTTGGTAGCTTTTACAGTAAGTTAAATTTTGGGAAATGTAAAAGCTACTTTAGTTTCATGGAAAATAAAGTTATCAAGGACAAATGAGCTTAGCTTTCTACATGCATAAAAAGCAGTACGTAGCTGGCAGGATTTGAACCTGCGCGGGGAAACCCCAATGGATTTCAAGTCCATCGCCTTAACCACTCGGCCACAACTACCTGACCTCAATTGGATGGTGCTACTTGGAAATCAAAACATTTTTCCTGTTGGCAGAAATATCTGATACATTTTATTTTAAATTGCTTCAATATTAATATGTAAACTTTGTGAAATATAATAGCTAGTATAGTTTAATGTCAAATATAGGTGTCAAGGACTTTTGATCTTGTACTAAATTAATTAGAAATCAGAGCCTTTAACATCACACCATGCCAACACTAGTGCTCATGAACTGTATTGTACATTTTACGGACATTTTATCAAATAATAATCATTTAAAATATATTAGGTTTTTTATTGGTCTATTCCACAGGTTTTCAAACTTGGTTCTCAGAACCCCACACAGTGCATGTTTTGCAGGTCTCCTCGCAGAACCACAAGTAAATAATTAGCTCCACAAGTGGACTTTTTAAAATGTGTCAGTGAGTAATTAATACACATATGCACCTGCTGGGTTACCTGCAAATCATACACTGTGTGGGGTCCAGAGGACTGAGTTTGAGAACTTATGGTCTATTCCTTAATAAAGTTTGGAATTAGAACAACTGACACTGCACAATTAATAGTTTGTTGATTACCAGACATTATTTCTTACCTTTCATTACATCTCTACAGCTGTAAATCCAGATAGAAAGAATCTGCATGCACAAGTTGCCACTGAGAAACATTTATACAAGGTCACAAGCATGTACATAGAATGCAGGAAGACACTGTCTGAGATTATATGGTTTAAAAAGAAGTCCATTGTAAAACAGGATATATATGTAGGTGAGCTAAGCTGAGATTGAGAACTCAATTCTTAAACATAACATGCTTTGATTCTCTTCATCTTGAATGCATTTCGTTTTTAAACCAGCTTGAAAAGCAAATGGATTTTGAGTCCATCACCTTAACCACTCGGCCACAACTACCTTAATGTTGTTTCACTGACAAGCTGTGTGCAAAATCAATGTTTTCCTTTTTTGGTAGCTTTTACAGTAAGTTAAATTTTGGGAAATGTAAAAGCTACTTTAGTTTCATGGAAAATAAAGTTATCAAGGACAAATGAGCTTAGCTTTCTACATGCATAAAAAGCAGTACGTAGCTGGCAGGATTTGAACCTGCGCGGGGAAAACCCAATGGATTTCAATTCCATCGCCTTAATCACTCGGCCACAACTACCTGACCTCAATTGGATGGTGCTACTTGGAAATCAAAACATTTTTCCTGTTGGCAGAAATATCTGATACATTTTATTTTAATTTGCTTCAATATTAATATGTAAACTTTGTGAAATATAATAGCTAGTATAGTTTAATGTCAAATATAGGTGTCAAGGACTTTTGATCTTGTACTAAATTAATTAGAAATCAAAGCCTTTAACATCACACCATGCCAACACTAGTGCTCATGAACTGTATTGTACATTTTACGGACATTTTATCAAATAATAATCATTTAAAATATATTAGGTTTTTTATTGGTCTATTCCACAGGTTCTCAAACTTGGTTCTCAGAACCCCACACAGTGCATGTTTTGCAGGTCTCCTCGCAGAACCACAAGTAAATAATTAGCTCCACAAGTGGACTTTTTAAAATGTGTCAGTGAGTAATTAATACACATATGCACCTGCTAGGTTACCTGCAAATCATACACTGTGTGGGGTCCAGAGGACTGAGTTTGAGAACTTATGGTCTATTCCTTAATAAAGTTTGGAATTAGAACAACTGACACTGCACAATTAATAGTTTGTTGATTACCAGACATTATTTCTTACCTTTCATTACATCTCTACAGCTGTAAATCCAGATAGAAAGAATCTGCATGCACAAGTTGCCACTGAGAAACATTTATACAAGGTCACAAGCATGTACATAGAATGCAGGAAGACACTGTCTGAGATTATATGGTTTAAAAAGAAGTCCATTGTAAAACAGGATATATATGTAGGTGAGCTAAGCTGAGATTGAGAACTCAATTCTTAAACATAACATGCTTTGATTCTCTTCATCTTGAATGCATTTCGTTTTTAAACCAGCTTGAAAAGCAAATGGATTTTGAGTCCATCACCTTAACCACTCGGCCACAACTACCTTAATGTTGTTTCACTGACAAGCTGTGTGCAAAATCAATGTTTTCCTTTTTTGGTAGCTTTTACAGTAAGTTAAATTTTGGGAAATGTAAAAGCTACTTTAGTTTCATGGAAAATAAAGTTATCAAGGACAAATGAGCTTAGCTTTCTACATGCATAAAAAGCAGTACGTAGCTGGCAGGATTTGAACCTGCGCGGGGAAACCCCAATGGATTTCAAGTCCATCGCCTTAACCACTCGGCCACAACTACCTGACCTCAATTGGATGGTGCTACTTGGAAATCAAAACATTTTTCCTGTTGGCAGAAATATCTGATACATTTTATTTTAAATTGCTTCAATATTAATATGTAAACTTTGTGAAATATAATAGCTAGTATAGTTTAATGTCAAATATAGGTGTCAAGGACTTTTGATCTTGTACTAAATTAATTAGAAATCAGAGCCTTTAACATCACACCATGCCAACACTAGTGCTCATGAACTGTATTGTACATTTTACGGACATTTTATCAAATAATAATCATTTAAAATATATTAGGTTTTTTATTGGTCTATTCCACAGGTTTTCAAACTTGGTTCTCAGAACCCCACACAGTGCATGTTTTGCAGGTCTCCTCGCAGAACCACAAGTAAATAATTAGCTCCACAAGTGGACTTTTTAAAATGTGTCAGTGAGTAATTAATACACATATGCACCTGCTGGGTTACCTGCAAATCATACACTGTGTGGGGTCCAGAGGACTGAGTTTGAGAACTTATGGTCTATTCCTTAATAAAGTTTGGAATTAGAACAACTGACACTGCACAATTAATAGTTTGTTGATTACCAGACATTATTTCTTACCTTTCATTACATCTCTACAGCTGTAAATCCAGATAGAAAGAATCTGCATGCACAAGTTGCCACTGAGAAACATTTATACAAGGTCACAAGCATGTACATAGAATGCAGGAAGACACTGTCTGAGATTATATGGTTTAAAAAGAAGTCCATTGTAAAACAGGATATATATGTAGGTGAGCTAAGCTGAGATTGAGAACTCAATTCTTAAACATAACATGCTTTGATTCTCTTCATCTTGAATGCATTTCGTTTTTAAACCAGCTTGAAAAGCAAATGGATTTTGAGTCCATCACCTTAACCACTCGGCCACAACTACCTTAATGTTGTTTCACTGACAAGCTGTGTGCAAAATCAATGTTTTCCTTTTTTGGTAGCTTTTACAGTAAGTTACATTTTGGGAAATGTAAAAGCTACTTTAGTTTCATGGAAAATAAAGTTATCAAGGACAAATGAGCTTAGCTTTCTACATGCATAAAAAGCAGTACGTAGCTGGCAGGATTTGAACCTGCGCAGGGAAACCCCAATGGATTTCAAGTCCATCGCCTTAACCACTCGGCCACAACTACCTGACCTCAATTGGATGGTGCTACTTGGAAATCAAAACATTTTTCCTGGTGGCAGAAATATCTGATACATTTTATTTTAATTTGCTTCAATATTAATATGTAAACTTTGTGAAATATAATAGCTAGTATAGTTTAATGTCAAATATAGGTGTCAAGGACTTTTGATCTTGTACTAAATTAATTAGAAATCAGAGCCTTTAACATCACACCATGCCAACACTAGTGGTCATGAACTGTATTGTACATTTTACGGACATTTTATCAAATAATAATCATTTAAAATATATTAGGTTTTTTATTGGTCTATTCCACAGGTTCTCAAACTTGGTTCTCAGAACCCCGCACAGTGCATGTTTTGCAGGTCTCCTCGCAGAACCACAAGTAAATAATTAGCTCCACAAGTGGACTTTTTAAAATGTGTCAGTGAGTAATTAATACACATATGCACCTGCTGGGTTACCTGCAAATCATACACTGTGTGGGGTCCAGAGGACTGAGTTTGAGAACTTATGGTCTATTCCTTAATAAAGTTTGGAATTAGAACAACTGACACTGCACAATTAATAGTTTGTTGATTACCAGACATTATTTCTTACCTTTCATTACATCTCTACAGCTGTAAATTCAGATAGAAAGAATCTGCATGCACAAGTTGCCACTGAGAAACATTTATACAAGGTCACAAGCATGTACATAAAATGCAGGAAGACACTGTCTGAGATTATATGGTTTAAAAAGAAGTCCATTGTAAAACAGGATATATATGTAGGTGAGCTAAGCTGAGATTGAGAACTCAATTCTAAAACATAACATGCTTTGATTCTCTTCATCTTGAATGCATTTCGTTTTTAAACCAGCTTGAAAAGCAAATGGATTTTGAGTCCATCACCTTAACCACTCGGCCACAACTACCTTAATGTTGTTTCACTGACAAGCTGTGTGCAAAATCAATGTTTTCCTTTTTTGGTAGCTTTTACAGTAAGTTAAACTTTGGGAAATGTAAAAGCTACTTTAGTTTCATGGAAAATAAAGTTATCAAGGACAAATGAGCTTAGCTTTCTACATGCATAAAAAGCAGTATATAGCTGGCAGGATTTGAACCTGCGCGGGGAAACCCCAATGGATTTCAAGTCCATCGCCTTAACCACTCGGCCACAACTACCTGACCTCAATTGGATGGTGCTACTTGGAAATCAAAACATTTTTCCTGTTGGCAGAAATATCTGATACATTTTATTTTAATTTGCTTCAATATTAATATGTAAACTTTGTGAAATATAATAGCTAGTATAGTTTAATGTCAAATATAGGTGTCAAGGACTTTTGATCTTGTACTAAATTAATTAGAAATCAGAGCCTTTAACATCACACCATGCCAACACTAGTGCTCATGAACTGTATTGTACATTTTACGGACATTTTATCAAATAATAATCATTTAAAATATATTAGATTTTTTATTGGTCTATTCCACAGGTTCTCAAACTTGGTTCTCAGAACCCCACACAGTGCATGTTTTGCAGGTCTCCTCGCAGAACCACAAGTAAATAATTAGCTCCACAAGTGGACTTTTTAAAATGTGTCAGTGAGTAATTAATACACATATGCACCTGCTGGGTTACCTGCAAATCATACACTGTGTGGGGTCCAGAGGACTGAGTTTGAGAACTTATGGTCTATTCCTTAATAAAGTTTGGAATTAGAACAACTGACACTGCACAATTAATAGTTTGTTGATTACCAGACATTATTTCTTACCTTTCATTACATCTCTTCTGCTGTAAATTCAGATAGAAAGAATCTGCATGCACAAGTTGCCACTGAGAAACATTTATACAAGGTCACAAGCATGTACATAGAATGCAGGAAGACACTGTCTGAGATTATATGGTTTAAAAAGAAGTCCATTGTAAAACAGGATATATATGTAGGTGAGCTAAGCTGAGATTGAGAACTCAATTCTTAAACATAACATGCTTTGATTCTCTTCATCTTGAATGCATTTCGTTTTTAAACCAGCTTGAAAAGCAAATGGATTTTGAGTCCATCACCTTAACCACTCGGCCACAACTACCTTAATGTTATTTCACTGACAAGCTGTGTGCAAAATCAATGTTTTCCTTTTTTGGTAGCTTTTACAGTAAGTTACATTTTGGGAAATGTAAAAGCTACTTTAGTTTCATGGAAAATAAAGTTATCAAGGACAAATGAGCTTAGCTTTCTACATGCATAAAAAGCAGTACGTAGCTGGCAGGATTTGAACCTGCGCGGGGAAAACCCAATGGATTTCAAATCCATCGCCTTAACCACTCTGCCACAACTACCTGACCTCAATTGGATGGTGCTACTTGGAAATCAAAACATTTTTCCTGGTGGCAGAAATATCTGGTACATTTTATTTTAATTTGCTTCAATATTAATATGTAAACTTTGTGAAATATAATAGCTAGTATAGTTTAATGTCAAATATAGGTGTCAAGGACTTTTGATCTTGTACTAAATTAATTAGAAATCAGAGCCTTTAACATCACACCATGCCAACACTAGTGCTCATGAACTGTATTGTACATTTTACGGACATTTTATCAAATAATAATCATTTAAAATATATTAGGTTTTTTATTGGTCTATTCCACAGGTTCTCAAACTTGGTTCTCAGAACCCCGCACAGTGCATGTTTTGCAGGTCTCCTCGCAGAACCACAAGTAAATAATTAGCTCCACAAGTGGACTTTTTAAAATGTGTCAGTGAGTAATTAATACACATATGCACCTGCTGGGTTACCTGCAAATCATACACTGTGTGGGGTCCAGAGGACTGAGTTTGAGAACTTATGGTCTATTCTTTAATAAAGTTTGGAATTAGAACAACTGACACTGCACAATTAATAGTTTGTTGATTACCAGACAATATTTCTTACCTTTCATTACATCTCTACAGCTGTAAATTCAGATAGAAAGAATCTGCATGCACAAGTTGCCACTGAGAAACATTTATACAAGGTCACAAGCATGTACATAGAATGCAGGAAGACACTGTCTGAGATTATATGGTTTAAAAAGAAGTCCATTGTAAAACAGGATATATATGTAGGTGAGCTAAGCTGAGATTGAGAACTCAATTCTTAAACATAACATGCTTTGATTCTCTTCATCTTGAATGCATTTCGTTTTTAAACCAGCTTGAAAAGCAAATGGATTTTGAGTCCATCACCTTAACCACTCGGCCACAACTACCTTAATGTTGTTTCACTGACAAGCTGTGTGCAAAATCAATGTTTTCCTTTTTTGGTAGCTTTTACAGTAAGTTAAACTTTGGGAAATGTAAAAGCTACTTTAGTTTCATGGAAAATAAAGTTATCAAGGACAAATGAGCTTAGCTTTCTACATGCATAAAAAGCAGTACATAGCTGGCAGGATTTGAACCAGCGCGGGGAAACCCCAATGGATTTCAAGTCCATCGCCTTAACCACTCGGCCACAACTACCTGACCTCAATTGGATGGTGCTACTTGGAAATCATAACATTTTTCCTGTTGGCAGAAATATCTGATACATTTTATTTTAATTTGCTTCAATATTAATATGTAAACTTTGTGAAATATAATAGCTAGTATAGTTTAATGTCAAATATAGGTGTCAAGGACTTTTGATCTTGTACTAAATTAATTAGAAATCAGAGCCTTTAACATCACACCATGCCAACACTAGTGCTCATGAACTGTATTGTACATTTTACGGACATTTTATCAAATAATAATCATTTAAAATATATTAGGTTTTTTATTGGTCTATTCCACAGGTTTTCAAACTTGGTTCTCAGAACCCCACACAGTGCATGTTTTGCAGGTCTCCTCGCAGAACCACAAGTAAATAATTAGCTCCACAAGTGGACTTTTTAAAATGTGTCAGTGAGTAATTAATACACATATGCACCTGCTGGGTTACCTGCAAATCATACACTGTGTGGGGTCCAGAGGACTGAGTTTGAGAACTAATGGTCTATTCCTTAATAAAGTTTGGAATTAGAACAACTGACACTGCACAATTAATAGTTTGTTGATTAACAGACATTATTTCTTACCTTTCATTACATCTCTACAGCTGTAAATCCAGATAGAAAGAATCTGCATGCACAAGTTGCCACTGAGAAACATTTATACAAGGTCACAAGCATGTACATAGAATGCAGGAAGACACTGTCTGAGATTATATGGTTTAAAAAGAAGTCCATTGTAAAACAGGATATATATGTAGGTGAGCTAAGCTGAGATTGAGAACTCAATTCTTAAACATAACATGCTTTGATTCTCTTCATCTTGAATGCATTTCGTTTTTAAACCAGCTTGAAAAGCAAATGGATTTTGAGTCCATCACCTTAACCACTCGGCAACAACTACCTTAATGTTGTTTCACTGACAAGCTGTGTGCAAAATCAATGTTTTCCTTTTTTGGTAGCTTTTACAGTAAGTTAAACTTTGGGAAATGTAAAAGCTACTTTAGTTTCATGGAAAATAAAGTTATCAAGGACAAATGAGCTTAGCTTTCTACATGCATAAAAAGCAGTACATAACTGGCAGGATTTGAACCTGCGCGGGGAAACCCCAATGGATTTCAAGTCCATCGCCTTAACCACTCGGCCACAACTACCTGACCTCAATTGGAGGGTGCTACTTGGAAATCATAACATTTTTCCTGTTGGCAGAAATATCTGATACATTTTATTTTAATTTGCTTCAATATTAATATGTAAACTTTGTGAAATATAATAGCTAGTATAGTTTAATGTCAAATATAGGTGTCAAGGACTTTTGATCTTGTACTAAATTAATTAGAAATCAGAGCCTTTAACATCACACCATGCCAACACTAGTGCTCATGAACTGTATTGTACATTTTACGGACATTTTATCAAATAATAATCATTTAAAATATATTAGGTTTTTTATTGGTCTATTCCACAGGTTTTCAAACTTGGTTCTCAGAACCCCACACAGTGCATGTTTTGCAGGTCTCCTCGCAGAACCACAAGTAAATAATTAGCTCCACAAGTGGACTTTTTAAAATGTGTCAGTGAGTAATTAATACACATATGCACCTGCTGGGTTACCTGCAAATCATACACTGTGTGGGGTCCAGAGGACTGAGTTTGAGAACTTATGGTCTATTCCTTAATAAAGTTTGGAATTAGAACAACTGACACTGCACAATTAATAGTTTGTTGATTAACAGACATTATTTCTTACCTTTCATTACATCTCTACAGCTGTAAATCCAGATAGAAAGAATCTGCATGCACAAGTTGCCACTGAGAAACATTTATACAAGGTCACAAGCATGTACATAGAATGCAGGAAGACACTGTCTGAGATTATATGGTTTAAAAAGAAGTCCATTGTAAAACAGGATATATATGTAGGTGAGCTAAGCTGAGATTGAGAACTCAATTCTTAAACATAACATGCTTTGATTCTCTTCATCTTGAATGCATTTCGTTTTTAAACCAGCTTGAAAAGCAAATGGATTTTGAGTCCATCACCTTAACCACTCGGCCACAACTACCTTAATGTTGTTTCACTGACAAGCTGTGTGCAAAATCAATGTTTTCCTTTTTTGGTAGCTTTTACAGTAAGTTAAATTTTGGGAAATGTAAAAGCTACTTTAGTTTCATGGAAAATAAAGTTATCAAGGACAAATGAGCTTAGCTTTCTACATGCATAAAAAGCAGTACATAGCTGGCAGGATTTGAACCTGCGCGGGGAAACCCCAATGGATTTCAAGTCCATTGCCTTAACCACTCGGCCACAACTACCTGACCTCAATTGGATGGTGCTACTTGGAAATCAAAACATTTTTCCTGTTGGCAGAAATATCTGATACATTTTATTTTAATTTGCTTCAATATTAATATGTAAACTTTGTGAAATATAATAGCTAGTATAGTTTAATGTCAAATATAGGTGTCAAGGACTTTTGATCTTGTACTAAATTAATTAGAAATCAGAGCCTTTAACATCACACCATGCCAACACTAGTGCTCATGAACTGTATTGTACATTTTACGGACATTTTATCAAATAATAATCATTTAAAATATATTAGGTTTATTATTGGTCTATTCCACAGGTTCTCAAACTTGGTTCTCAGAACCCCACACAGTGCATGTTTTGCAGGTCTCCTCGCAGAACCACAAGTAAATAATTAGCTCCACAAGTGGACTTTTTAAAATGTGTCAGTGAGTAATTAATACACATATGCACCTGCTGGGTTACCTGCAAATCATACACTGTGTGGGGTCCAGAGGACTGAGTTTGAGAACTTATGGTCTATTCCTTAATAAAGTTTGGAATTAGAACAACTGACACTGCACAATTAATAGTTTGTTGATTACCAGACATTATTTCTTACCTTTCATTACATCTCTACTGCTGTAAATTCAGATAGAAAGAATCTGCATGCACAAGTTGCCACTGAGAAACATTTATACAAGGTCACAAGCATGTACATAGAATGCAGGAAGACACTGTCTGAGATTATATGGTTTAAAAAGAAGTCCATTGTAAAACAGGATATATATGTAGGTGAGCTAAGCTGAGATTGAGAACTCAATTCTTAAACATAACATGCTTTGATTCTCTTCATCTTGAATGCATTTCGTTTTTAAACCAGCTTGAAAAGCAAATGGATTTTGAGTCCATCACCTTAACCACTCGGCAACAACTACCTTAATGTTGTTTCACTGACAAGCTGTGTGCAAAATCAATGTTTTCCTTTTTTGGTAGCTTTTACAGTAAGTTAAACTTTGGGAAATGTAAAAGCTACTTTAGTTTCATGGAAAATAAAGTTATCAAGGACAAATGAGCTTAGCTTTCTACATGCATAAAAAGCAGTACGTAGCTGGCAGGATTTGAACCTGCGCGGGGAAACCCCAATGGATTTCAAGTCCATTGCCTTAACCACTCGGCCACAACTACCTGACGTCAATTGGATGGTGCTACTTGGAAATCAAAACATTTTTCCTGTTGGCAGAAATATCTGATACATTTTATTTTAATTTGCTTCAATATTAATATGAAAACTTTGTGAAATATAATAGCTAGTATAGTTTAATGTCAAATATAGGTGTCAAGGACTTTTGATCTTGTACTAAATTAATTAGAAATCAGAGCCTTTAACATCACACAATGCCAACACTAGTGCTCATGAACTGTATTGTACATTTTACGGACATTTTATCAAATAATAATCATTTAAAATATATTAGGTTTTTTATTGGTCTATTCCACAGGTTCTCAAACTTAGTTCTCAGAACCCCACACAGTGCATGTTTTGCAGGTCTCCTCGCAGAACCACAAGTAAATAATTAGCTCCACAAGTGGACTTTTTAAAATGTGTCAGTGAGTAATTAATACACATATGCACCTGCTGGGTTACCTGCAAATCATACACTGTGTGGGGTCCAGATGACTGAGTTTGAGAACTTATGGTCTATTCCTTAATAAAGTTTGGAATTAGAACAACTGACACTGCACAATTAATAGTTTGTTGATTACCAGACATTATTTCTTACCTTTCATTACATCTCTACTGCTGTAAATTCAGATAGAAAGAATCTGCATGCACAAGTTGCCACTGAGAAACATTTATACAAGGTCACAAGCATGTACATAGAATGCAGGAAGACACTGTCTGAGATTATATGGTTTAAAAAGAAGTCCATTGTAAAACAGGATATATATGTAGGTGAGCTAAGCTGAGATTGAGAACTCAATTCTTAAACATAACATGCTTTGATTCTCTTCATCTTGAATGCATTTCGTTTTTAAACCAGCTTGAAAAGCAAATGGATTTTGAGTCCATCACCTTAACCACTCGGCAACAACTACCTTAATGTTGTTTCACTGACAAGCTGTGTGCAAAATCAATGTTTTCCTTTTTTGGTAGCTTTTACAGTAAGTTAAACTTTGGGAAATGTAAAAGCTACTTTAGTTTCATGGAAAATAAAGTTATCAAGGACAAATGAGCTTAGCTTTCTACATGCATAAAAAGCAGTACGTAGCTGGCAGGATTTGAACCTGCGCGGGGAAACCCCAATGGATTTCAAGTCCATTGCCTTAACCACTCGGCCACAACTACCTGACATCAATTGGATGGTGCTACTTGGAAATCAAAACATTTTTCCTGTTGGCAGAAATATCTGATACATTTTATTTTAATTTGCTTCAATATTAATATGAAAACTTTGTGAAATATAATAGCTAGTATAGTTTAATGTCAAATATAGGTGTCAAGGACTTTTGATCTTGTACTAAATTAATTAGAAATCAGAGCCTTTAACATCACACCATGCCAACACTAGTGCTCATGAACTGTATTGTACATTTTACGGACATTTTATCAAATAATAATCATTTAAAATATATTAGGTTTTTTATTGGTCTATTCCACAGGTTCTCAAACTTAGTTCTCAGAACCCCACACAGTGCATGTTTTGCAGGTCTCCTCGCAGAACCACAAGTAAATAATTAGCTCCACAAGTGGACTTTTTAAAATGTGTCAGTGAGTAATTAATACACATATGCACCTGCTGGGTTACCTGCAAATCATACACTGTGTGGGGTCCAGATGACTGAGTTTGAGAACTTATGGTCTATTCCTTAATAAAGTTTGGAATTAGAACAACTGACACTGCACAATTAATAGTTTGTTGATTACCAGACATTATTTCTTACCTTTCATTACATCTCTACTGCTGTAAATTCAGATAGAAAGAATCTGCATGCACAAGTTGCCACTGAGAAACATTTATACAAGGTCACAAGCATGTACATAGAATGCAGGAAGACACTGTCTGAGATTATATGGTTTAAAAAGAAGTCCATTGTAAAACAGGATATATATGTAGGTGAGCTAAGCTGAGATTGAGAACTCAATTCTTAAACATAACATGCTTTGATTCTCTTCATCTTGAATGCATTTCGTTTTTAAACCAGCTTGAAAAGCAAATGGATTTTGAGTCCATCACCTTAACCACTCGGCAACAACTACCTTAATGTTGTTTCACTGACAAGCTGTGTGCAAAATCAATGTTTTCCTTTTTTGGTAGCTTTTACAGTAAGTTAAACTTTGGGAAATGTAAAAGCTACTTTAGTTTCATGGAAAATAAAGTTATCAAGGACAAATGAGCTTAGCTTTCTACATGCATAAAAAGCAGTACATAACTGGCAGGATTTGAACCTGCGCGGGGAAACCCCAATGGATTTCAAGTCCATCGCCTTAACCACTCGGCCACAACTACCTGACCTCAATTGGATGGTGCTACTTGGAAATCATAACATTTTTCCTGTTGGCAGAAATATCTGATACATTTTATTTTAATTTGCTTCAATATTAATATGTAAACTTTGTGAAATATAATAGCTAGTATAGTTTAATGTCAAATATAGGTGTCAAGGACTTTTGATCTTGTACTAAATTAATTAGAAATCAGAGCCTTTAACATCACACCATGCCAACACTAGTGCTCATGAACTGTATTGTACATTTTACGGACATTTTATCAAATAATAATCATTTAAAATATATTAGGTTTTTTATTGGTCTATTCCACAGGTTTTCAAACTTGGTTCTCAGAACCCCACACAGTGCATGTTTTGCAGGTCTCCTCGCAGAACCACAAGTAAATAATTAGCTCCACAAGTGGACTTTTTAAAATGTGTCAGTGAGTAATTAATACACATATGCACCTGCTGGGTTACCTGCAAATCATACACTGTGTGGGGTCCAGAGGACTGAGTTTGAGAACTTATGGTCTATTCCTTAATAAAGTTTGGAATTAGAACAACTGACACTGCACAATTAATAGTTTGTTGATTAACAGACATTATTTCTTACCTTTCATTACATCTCTACAGCTGTAAATCCAGATAGAAAGAATCTGCATGCACAAGTTGCCACTGAGAAACATTTATACAAGGTCACAAGCATGTACATAGAATGCAGGAAGACACTGTCTGAGATTATATGGTTTAAAAAGAAGTCCATTGTAAAACAGGATATATATGTAGGTGAGCTAAGCTGAGATTGAGAACTCAATTCTTAAACATAACATGCTTTGATTCTCTTCATCTTGAATGCATTTCGTTTTTAAACCAGCTTGAAAAGCAAATGGATTTTGAGTCCATCACCTTAACCACTCGGCCACAACTACCTTAATGTTGTTTCACTGACAAGCTGTGTGCAAAATCAATGTTTTCCTTTTTTTGTAGCTTTTACAGTAAGTTAAATTTTGGGAAATGTAAAAGCTACTTTAGTTTCATGGAAAATAAAGTTATCAAGGACAAATGAGCTTAGCTTTCTACATGCATAAAAAGCAGTACGTAGCTGGCAGGATTTGAACCTGCGCGGGGAAACCCCAATGGATTTCAAGTCCATTGCCTTAACCACTCGGCCACAACTACCTGACATCAATTGGATGGTGCTACTTGGAAATCAAAACATTTTTCCTGTTGGCAGAAATATCTGATACATTTTATTTTAATTTGCTTCAATATTAATATGAAAACTTTGTGAAATATAATAGCTAGTATAGTTTAATGTCAAATATAGGTGTCAAGGACTTTTGATCTTGTACTAAATTAATTAGAAATCAGAGCCTTTAACATCACACCATGCCAACACTAGTGCTCATGAACTGTATTGTACATTTTACGGACATTTTATCAAATAATAATAATAATAATAATAATAATTTTATTTATATAGCGCTCTTTCTCCAATAGGACTCAAGGCGCTTAACAGATACACAGCATAATATAGTACAGAAAAATAATGAAGTACATTTTTCATAAAATACAGAAACATGAAGATACTAAAAGAGACACTATGGAAATGCTTGAGTAAACAGGAAAGTCTTGAGTCTACTTTTGAAGGATTCTATAGTTGGGGCCTCTCGCACTGTGCTGGGAAGTGAGTTCCATAGAGTCGGAGCCGCATGACTAAAAGCTCGACCCCCAGATGAATTACGGTAGATTCAAGGTACTTCTAAAAGTCCTTCATCTACAGATCGCAGTAATCGAGTGGGGCAGTATGGGATCAGAAGCTGTTTCAGGTACCTTGGGCCTTGGTCATGTAATGCTTTGAAACTCAGTAAGCCAATCTTGAAGAGGATTCGCCATCTTACAGGCAGCCAGTGAAGGGAGTAGAGGATGGGTGTTATGTGGCTGGAACGGGGCTGGTTGGTTAACAGCCTGGCAGCTGTGTTTTGCACCAGCTGTAAGCGTTGCAATTCTTTTGCTGGTAGACCAAGGTAGAGGGCATTACAGTAGTCTAATCGAGATGATACAAATGCATGTATGACTTTTGGCATATCATCTGAGGGAATTAGGTGCTTGATTCTGGCTATGTTCCTCAGGTGAAAGAATGAGGATTTGATTGTGGCTGATATCTGATGTTTAAGTGTCAAGCCATCATCCAGGACAACGCCAAGATTCCGCACATGATCACTGGTCTGTAATTCTGAATCCCCGAGTGTAAGTCCAGTTGGTTGGCTATGCTGCAGTCTTGTCCTTTGATGTTGCGGTCGTATTATAAGGACCTCTGTTTTATCCGGGTTCAGTCGCAGCCAACTGGCGCTCATCCACTCCTGTAGTTCAGCTAGACAGCCATTCAGGGTTGCTACTGGGTTATCAGTGCCCGGAGCAAAGGACAAGTACAGTTGTGTATCATCTGCATAGCAGTGGTAGACCAGGCCATGGCGCCTGATTATTTCGCCCAATGGGAGCATGTATACTGCAAAAAGCATGGGGGATAGTATAGAACCTTGTGGGACACCACATGGCAATGGCACTGGTGGTGATGAGTATAATCCAGATGATACTCTCTGTGACCTGCCTGTGAGAAATGATTTGAACCAGTTTAGGACTGTGCCATCCAGACCACAGAAGTGTATCAGTCGCTCAATCAGAAGCCCGTGGTCCACGGTATCAAATGCTGCCGAGAGATCCAGAAGGATTAATATTGAACAGTCACCTCTGTCTTTTGCCATCAGAAGATCATTTAACACACATACCAGGGCTGTTTCAGTGCTATGTCTTCTCCTGAATCCTGATTGAAATGGATCATAAATATCATGGGTTGTCAGGCGAGTTTCCAGTTGATTTGCAACCACTTTCTCAATAACCTTTCCTAGGAAAGGAAGGTTTGATACCGGTCTGTAGTTGGACATGCAGTCGGGATCTAAATTAGGTTTTTTAAGAAGTGGTCTAACAATTGCTTCCTTTAGGGGTCCAGGAAAAATGCCTGTCTGCAAAGAGCATTGAACAATTTTTGCAAAGACAGGACCGATTATATCCGTACAACCTATTAGAAGCTTGGTTGAGGCTGGGTCCAGGCCACAGGTGGTGGGACGCAAAATCCGAGCAATTTCAGCAGTGTCATTTACATCCACTGGGTCAAAGCTGGTCCATGAAGGCAGGTAGCTTATATTGGCAGGCTTTGTAGTTTGGCTCTCCTTTGATGGCACTGTGGATATTCCAGCCCGGATGGTGGATATTTTATCTGCAAAGAAGTTTGCAAACTCGTTGCATCTTGCTTGGGAAAGGGTCTCATCAGTCTGCAGGCATGCTGGCTTGCAAAGCATCTCCACTGTGCGGAAAAGTTGAGCTGGCCTATTGTTTGCTGCTGTGATCTCATTTGACAGGAACTGTGATTTCTTGCGAGTGATTGTCGATTGATATTCTTCGTTATGCTTTATTAGTTTTATTTTGTCATCCACTAGGTTAGTCTTCCTCCATCGTCTTTCCAGTCTACGCCCCCTTTTCTTGAGCTCACTAACACTGTTGTCGTACCATGGAGCTTGACGATGTGGTTTACGAGGTCTTATACGCACAGGGGCGATAATATCAATTGCAGCCTTAACATCCCTATTATAATAACGGACTAGGGAACAGGGATCTTCACAGGCACCCAGTATAGCAGAGAGATCCATATTTGCTGCAAGAGCCTGGGGAGTCATACCCCTCCTTGGACGGTACCTGGTCAACTCCACGGGCAGAGATCTTATTTGAGGGGTTGCAACTGAGAACCAGAGGGAGTAGTGGTCTGACCAGATGACTGGGTTTATTTTTAGGTCAGTGACTTCTAATCCAATCTGAAAGACAAGATCAAGAGTGTGACCACTTTTATGTGTGGCAGAGGGAATTATCTGTGTGAAGCCCAGACCATTCATTGTGCACAGGAGGTCTTGGCCAAGGCGTGAGAGCTCATCATCCACCCATGCATTGAAATCCCCGAGGATGAGCCATCTTTGATGTTCCAGAACCAGGCCAGCAACAGTGTCTGCAATTTCTTGTAGAAATATCTTTCCATCTCCAGGTGGCCGGTAGATGAGAAGTACTCTGAAACCTAATCCTGTCGAACTCTGGGCAGCAATGCACTCAAATGAGCGAGTAATTTCAATAGGGTGGACCCTAAGTTTAAGTTCTTTTTTGAAGCAGATAGCCACCCCGCCACCCCTGCGGTCCAGTCTTGGGTTGTGGATGACAGAGTAGTTTGTTGGTACCGCAGCCTCCAATATAGGTGATGCATTTTCGTCTAGCCAGGTCTCTGTAATACAGGCTAGATCTGCAGATTCAATAAGGTCAGCAATTGTTGCAGTCTTGTTTCTTATAGATCTGGCATTACAAAGGACTGACCTGATTGGGCATACCAGAGGGCCTTCAGTTTTCTTTATGTTAAGTGCAGGAGCTCTGGGTATGGGGGTCACAAAGCGAGAGTTGACAGTTCTGTCCTTCCAAACATAGGGCCGTCTTTTGGGTATTACTTCTATTTGATTGTTCTTTGTGTATGGGGGTGAGCAGGTGGGCAAAGGACGTAGATGGTTACCGGGGGAAATAAGTTTCCTGCCTGCTCGCTTCCCACGAATGCGCCTGTGTTTTCTTTTTAAAATGCCAAGGGATTGGAGAATAGAAGCCTGTGATGGTGTGATAGGAACTGCAGAACGTGGTGGGCGGAGTGAAAGAATGAAGCTGGAGCAATATGTATACATTTGGTCATCAATGACAGATTACTATGAGTTTGAGCTGCATATGATGATGAGAGAGGGAGAGAAAGCAGTGTTTTTTTGTTTTTGTTTTTTTTTTTCTTCCTTTTTGTGTTTTGTTTTCCCCCAATCGGTATTTGATCCAAAATTCTAATGGGTTTATGAACAAAGTTATTGCTATAACCTATTGGGTATATTTGAAGCAAGTGATAAATAAAATAGCTGCTGATTTAATCAATTATCCTAGCATAGGCAGACTTTTGGGAAGGTGTTAGAAGCCAATTCCTACTGTGTAGGTGTGAAAAGTCTCAGTGTGAGAGGCCTTTGAAGTAGGTTTCTTGTGTGTGGGGGGAAGTGATAACATGTCCTGGGAAATGGATCCTGAGTTGAAACAGTGAGCCTTCAGCAATTCAGAGCCTGAATATACTGATATTAGTAGATTAATGCAATAAGTCAGTTATTAGTTGCTCAGAGAACAGAGGTGGATGATGTCTAAGTGAGGGGCTAGATGTAGCCAAAGATAGGTTGTAATCCACAGTACCTTATCTGGGCAATGTCCAATGCAGAGTGCAGCAGCTGCTAAACTGAAGGATTTCTCAGTGGAGGTTTGCAGAGGATTCAGTCCAGGATTCAATCCAGTGTGTATCTCAGCGCAGGAATGCAATCCGTTGGTTTTGATGAGATGCCCGCGTAGAGTAGTACAAGTTAAAGGTAAGTCCTTGGATATTTATGATGATTCATAGGTCAGTTGTGGTGAATTTAAGCTGTTTTATGGAGATGATCAGGAGCATACAAAAGGTGAGGCAGCCATCTTGGGCGCCCCTCCTCCGCATAATAATCATTTAAAATATATTAGGTTTTTTATTGGTCTATTCCACAGGTTCTCAAACTTGGATCTCAGAACCCCACACAGTGCATGTTTTGCAGGTCTCCTCGCAGAACCACAAGTAAATAATTAGCTCCACAAGTGGACTTTTTAAAATGTGTCAGTGAGTAATTAATACACATATGCACCTGCTGGGTTACCTGCAAATCATACACTGTGTGGGGTCCAGATGACTGAGTTTGAGAACTTATGGTCTATTCCTTAATAAAGTTTGGAATTAGAACAACTGACACTGCACAATTAATAGTTTGTTGATTACCAGACATTATTTCTTACCTTTCATTACATCTCTACAGCTGTAAATTCAGATAGAAAGAATCTGCATGCACAAGTTGCCACTGAGAAAACATTTATACAAGGTCACAAGCATGTACATAGAATGCAGGAAGACACTGTCTGAGATTATATGGTTTAAAAAGAAGTCCATTGTAAAACAGGATATATATGTAGGTGAGCTAAGCTGAGATTGAGAACTCAATTCTTAAACATAACATGCTTTGATTCTCTTCATCTTTAATTCATTTCGTTTTTAAACCAGCTTGAAAAGCAAATGGATTTTGAGTCCATCACCTTAACCACTCGGCAACAACTACCTTAATGTTGTTTCACTGACAAGCTGTGTGCAAAATCAATGTTTTCCTTTTTTGGTAGCTTTTACAGTAAGTTAAACTTTGGGAAATGTAAAAGCTACTTTAGTTTCATGGAAAATAAAGTTATCAAGGACAAATGAGCTTAGCTTTCTACATGCATAAAAAGCAGTACATAGCTGGCAGGAAGTGAACCTGCGCGGGGAAACCCCAATGGATTTCAAGTCAATCGCCTTAACCACTCGGCCACAACTACCTGACCTCAATTGGATGGTGCTACTTGGAAATCATAACATTTTTCATGTTGGCAGAAATATCTGATACATTTTATTTTAATTTGCTTCAATATTAATATGTAAACTTTGTGAAATATAATAGCTAGTATAGTTTAATGTCAAATATAGGTGTCAAGGACTTTTGATCTTGTACTAAATTAATTAGAAATCAGAGCCTTTAACATCACACCATGCCAACACTAGTGCTCATGAACTGTATTGTACATTTTACGGACATTTTATCAAATAATAATCATTTAAAATATATTAGGTTTTTTATTGGTCTATTCCACAGGTTCTCAAACTTGGTTCTCAGAACCCCACACAGTGCATGTTTTGCAGGTCTCCTCGCAGAACCACAAGTAAATAATTAGCTCCACAAGTGGACTTTTTAAAATGTGCCAGTGAGTAATTAATACACATATGCACCTGCTGGGTTACCTGCAAATCATACACTGTGTGGGGTCCAGAGGACTGAGTTTGAGAACTTATGGTCTATTCCTTAATAAAGTTTGGAATTAGAACAACTGACACTGCACAATTAATAGTTTGTTGATTACCAGACATTATTTCTTACCTTTTATTACGTCTCTACAGCTGTAAATCCAGATAGAAAGAATCTGCATGCACAAGTTGCCACTGAGAAACATTTATACAAGGTCACAAGCATGTACATAGAATGCAGGAAGACACTGTCTGAGATTATATGGTTTAAAAAGAAGTCCATTGTAAAACAGGATATATATGTAGGTGAGCTAAGCTGAGATTGAGAACTCAATTCTTAAACATAACATGCTTTGATTCTCTTCATCTTGAATGCATTTCGTTTTTAAACCAGCTTGAAAAGCAAATGGATTTTGAGTCCATCACCTTAACCACTCGGCCACAACTACCTTAATGTTGTTTCACTGACAAGCTGTGTGCAAAATCAATGTTTTCCTTTTTTGGTAGCTTTTACAGTAAGTTAAATTTTGGGAAATGTAAAAGCTACTTTAGTTTCATGGAAAATAAAGTTATCAAGGACAAATGAGCTTAGCTTTCTACATGCATAAAAAGCAGTACGTAGCTGGCAGGATATGAACCTGCGCGGGGAAACCCCAATGGATTTCAAGTCCATCGCCTTAACCACTCGGCCACAACTACCTGACCTCAATTGGATGGTGCTACTTGGAAATCAAAAAATTTTTCCAGTTGGCAGAAATATCTGATACATTTTATTTTAATTTGCTTCAATATTAATATGTAAACTTTGTGAAATATAATAGCTAGTATAGTTTAATGTCAAATATAGGTGTCAAGGACTTTTGATCTTGTACTAAATTAATTAGAAATCAGAGCCTTTAACATCACACCATGCCAACACTAGTGCTCATGAACTGTATTGTACATTTTACGGACATTTTATCAAATAATAATCATTTAAAATATATTAGGTTTTTTATTGGTCTATTCCACAGGTTTTCAAACTTGGTTCTCAGAACCCCACATAGTGCATGTTTTGCAGGTCTCCACGCAGAACCACAAGTAAATAATTAGCTCCACAAGTGGACTTTTTAAAATGTGTCAGTGAGTAATTAATACACATATGCACCTGCTGGGTTACCTGCAAATCATACACTGTGTGGGGTCCAGAGGACTGAGTTTGAGAACTTATGGTCTATTCCTTAATAAAGTTTGGAATTAGAACAACTGACACTGCACAATTAATAGTTTGTTGATTACCAGACATTATTTCTTACCTTTCATTACATCTCTACAGCTGTAAATCCAGATAGAAAGAATCTGCATGCACAAGTTGCCACTGAGAAACATTTATACAAGGTCACAAGCATGTACATAGAATGCAGGAAGACACTGTCTGAGATTATATGGTTTAAAAAGAAGTCCATTGTAAAACAGGATATATATGTAGGTGAGCTAAGCTGAGATTGAGAACTCAATTCTTAAACATAACATGCTTTGATTCTCTTCATCTTGAATGCATTTCGTTTTTAAACCAGCTTGAAAAGCAAATGGATTTTGAGTCCATCACCTTAACCACTCGGCCACAACTACCTTAATGTTGTTTCACTGACAAGCTGTGTGCAAAATCAATGTTTTCCTTTTTTGGTAGCTTTTACAGTAAGTTAAATTTTGGGAAATGTAAAAGCTACTTTAGTTTCATGGAAAATAAAGTTATCAAGGACAAATGAGCTTAGCTTTCTACATGCATAAAAAGCAGTACGTAGCTGGCAGGATTTGAACCTGCGCGGGGAAACCCCAATGGATTTCAAGTCCATCACCTTAACCACTCGGCCACAACTACCTGACCTCAATTGGATGGTGCTACTTGGAAATCCAAACATTTTTCCTGGTGGCAGAAATATCTGATACATTTTATTTTAATTTGCTTCAATATTAATATGTAAACTTTGTGAAATATAATAGCTAGTATAGTTTAATGTCAAATATAGGTGTCAAGGACTTTTGATCTTGTACTAAATTAATTAGAAATCAGAGCCTTTAACATCACACCATGCCAACACTAGTGCTCATGAACTGTATTGTACATTTTACGGACATTTTATCAAATAATAATCATTTAAAATATATTAGGATTTTTATTGGTCTATTCCACAGGTTCTCAAACTTGGTTCTCAGAACCCCACACAGTGCATGTTTTGCAGGTCTCCTCGCAGAACCACAAGTAAATAATTAGCTCCACAAGTGGACTTTTTAAAATGTGTCAGTGAGTAATTAATACACATATGCACCTGCTGGGTTACCTGCAAATCATACACTGTGTGGGGTCCAGAGGACTGAGTTTGAGAACTTATGGTCTATTCCTTAATAAAGTTTGGAATTAGAACAACTGACACTGCACTATTAATAGTTTGTTGATTACCAGACATTATTTCTTACCTTTCATTACATCTCTACAGCTGTAAATCCAGATAGAAAGAATCTGCATGCACAAGTTGCCACTGAGAAACATTTATACAAGGTCACAAGCATGTACATAGAATGCAGGAAGACACTGTCTGAGATTATATGGTTTAAAAAGAAGTCCATTGTAAAACAGGATATATATGTAGGTGAGCTAAGCTGAGATTGAGAACTCAATTCTTAAACATCACATGCTTTGATTCTCTTCATCTTGAATGGATTTCGTTTTTAAACCAGCTTGAAAAGCAAATGGATTTTGAGTCCATCACCTTAACCACTCAGCCACAACTACCTTAATGTTGTTTCACTGACAAGCTGTGTGCAAAATCAATGTTTTCCTTTTTTGGTAGCTTTTACAGTAAGTTAAATTTTGGGAAATGTAAAAGCTACTTTAGTTTCATGGAAAATAAAGTTATCAAGGACAAATGAGCTTAGCTTTCTACATGCATAAAAAGCAGTACGTAGCTGGCAGAAATTGAACCTGCGCGGGGAAACCCCAATGGATTTCAAGTCCATCGCCTTAACCACTCGCCTTAAGTCCATCGCCTTAACCACTCGGCCACAACTACCTGACCTCAATTGGATGGTGCTACTTGGAAATCAAAACATTTTTCCAGTTGGCAGAAATATCTGATACATTTTATTTTAATTTGCTTCAATATTAATATGTAAACTTTGTGAAATATAATAGCTAGTATAGTTTAATGTCAAATATAGGTGTCAAGGACTTTTGATCTTGTACTAAATTAATTAGAAATCAGAGCCTTTAACATCACACCATGCCAACACTAGTGCTCATGAACTGTATTGTACATTTTACGGACATTTTATCAAATAATAATCATTTAAAATATATTAGGTTTTTTATTGGTCTATTCCACAGGTTTTCAAACTTGGTTCTCAGAACCCCACATAGTGCATGTTTTGCAGGTCTCCACGCAGAACCACAAGTAAATAATTAGCTCCACAAGTGGACTTTTTAAAATGTGTCAGTGAGTAATTAATACACATATGCACCTGCTGGGTTACCTGCAAATCATACACTGTGTGGGGTCCAGAGGACTGAGTTTGAGAACTTATGGTCTATTCCTTAATAAAGTTTGGAATTAGAACAACTGACACTGCACAATTAATAGTTTGTTGATTACCAGACATTATTTCTTACCTTTCATTACATCTCTACAGCTGTAAATCCAGATAGAAAGAATCTGCATGCACAAGTTGCCACTGAGAAACATTTATACAAGGTCACAAGCATGTACATAGAATGCAGGAAGACACTGTCTGAGATTATATGGTTTAAAAAGAAGTCCATTGTAAAACAGGATATATATGTAGGTGAGCTAAGCTGAGATTGAGAACTCAATTCTTAAACATAACATGCTTTGATTCTCTTCATCTTGAATGCATTTCGTTTTTAAACCAGCTTGAAAAGCAAATGGATTTTGAGTCCATCACCTTAACCACTCGGCCACAACTACCTTAATGTTGTTTCACTGACAAGCTGTGTGCAAAATCAATGTTTTCCTTTTTTGGTAGCTTTTACAGTAAGTAAAATTTTGGGAAATGTAAAAGCTACTTTAGTTTCATGGAAAATAAAGTTATCAAGGACAAATGAGCTTAGCTTTCTACATGCATAAAAAGCAGTACGTAGCTGGCAGGATTTGAACCTGCGCGGGGAAACCCCAATGGATTTCAAGTCCATCACCTTAACCACTCGGCCACAACTACCTGACCTCAATTGGATGGTGCTACTTGGAAATCCAAACATTTTTCCTGGTGGCAGAAATATCTGATACATTTTATTTTAATTTGCTTCAATATTAATATGTAAACTTTGTGAAATATAATAGCTAGTATAGTTTAATGTCAAATATAGGTGTCAAGGACTTTTGATCTTGTACTAAATTAATTAGAAATCAGAGCCTTTAACATCACACCATGCCAACACTAGTGCTCATGAACTGTATTGTACATTTTACGGACATTTTATCAAATAATAATCATTTAAAATATATTAGGTTTTTTATTGGTCTATTCCACAGGTTCTCAAACTTGGTTCTCAGAACCCCACACAGTGCATGTTTTGCAGGTCTCCTCGCAGAACCACAAGTAAATAATTAGCTCCACAAGTGGACTTTTTAAAATGTGTCAGTGAGTAATTAATACACATATGCACCTGCTGGGTTACCTGCAAATCATACACTGTGTGGGGTCCAGAGGACTGAGTTTGAGAACTTATGGTCTATTCCTTAATAAAGTTTGGAATTAGAACAACTGACACTGCACTATTAATAGTTTGTTGATTACCAGACATTATTTCTTACCTTTCATTACATCTCTACAGCTGTAAATCCAGATAGAAAGAATCTGCATGCACAAGTTGCCACTGAGAAACATTTATACAAGGTCACAAGCATGTACATAGAATGCAGGAAGACACTGTCTGAGATTATATGGTTTAAAAAGAAGTCCATTGTAAAACAGGATATATATGTAGGTGAGCTAAGCTGAGATTGAGAACTCAATTCTTAAACATCACATGCTTTGATTCTCTTCATCTTGAATGGATTTCGTTTTTAAACCAGCTTGAAAAGCAAATGGATTTTGAGTCCATCACCTTAACCACTCAGCCACAACTACCTTAATGTTGTTTCACTGACAAGCTGTGTGCAAAATCAATGTTTTCCTTTTTTGGTAGCTTTTACAGTAAGTTAAATTTTGGGAAATGTAAAAGCTACTTTAGTTTCATGGAAAATAAAGTTATCAAGGACAAATGAGCTTAGCTTTCTACATGCATAAAAAGCAGTACGTAGCTGGCAGGATTTGAACCTGCGCGGGGAAACCCCAATGGATTTCAACTCCATCGCCTTAACCACTCGGCCACAACTACCTGACCTCAACTGGATGGTGCTACTTGGAAATCAAAACATTTTTCCAGTTGGCAGAAATATCTGATACATTTTATTTTAATTTGCTTCAATATTAATTTGTAAACTTTGTG
The DNA here is from genome assembly GCF_028390025.1 of Pseudophryne corroboree. NCBI lineage: Eukaryota > Metazoa > Chordata > Amphibia > Anura > Myobatrachidae > Pseudophryne > Pseudophryne corroboree. The sequence goes on from NW_026968816.1 coordinate 44,844, forward strand.
AAATATAATAGCTAGTATAGTTTAATGTCAAATATAGGTGTCAAGGACTTTTGATCTTGTACTAAATTAATTAGAAATCAGAGCCTTTAACATCACACCATGCCAACACTAGTGCTCATGAACTGTATTGTACATTTTACGGACATTTTATCAAATAATAATCATTTAAAATATATTAGGTTTTTTATTGGTCTATTCCACAGGTTTTCAAACTTGGTTCTCAGAACCCCACACAGTGCATGTTTTGCAGGTCTCCTCGCAGAACCACAAGTAAATAATTAGCTCCACAAGTGGACTTTTTAAAATGTGTCAGTGAGTAATTAATACACATATGCACCTGCTGGGTTACCTGCAAATCATACACTGTGTGGGGTCCAGAGGACTGAGTTTGAGAACTTATGGTCTATTCCTTAATAAAGTTTGGAATTAGAACAACTGACACTGCACTATTAATAGTTTGTTGATTACCAGACATTATTTCTTACCTTTCATTACATCTCTACAGCTGTAAATCCAGATAGAAAGAATCTGCATGCACAAGTTGCCACTGAGAAACATTTATACAAGGTCACAAGCATGTACATAGAATGCAGGAAGACACTGTCTGAGATTATATGGTTTAAAAAGAAGTCCATTGTAAAACAGGATATATATGTAGGTGAGCTAAGCTGAGATTGAGAACTCAATTCTTAAACATAACATGCTTTGATTCTCTTCATCTTGAATGCATTTCGTTTTTAAACCAGCTTGAAAAGCAAATGGATTTTGAGTCCATCACCTTAACCACTCGGCCACAACTACCTTAATGTTGTTTCACTGACAAGCTGTGTGCAAAATCAATGTTTTCCTTTTTTGGTAGCTTTTACAGTAAGTTAAATTTTGGGAAATGTAAAAGCTACTTTAGTTTCATGGAAAATAAAGTTATCAAGGACAAATGAGCTTAGCTTTCTACATGCATAAAAAGCAGTACGTAGCTGGCAGGATTTGAACCTGCGCGGGGAAACCCCAATGGATTTCAAGTCCATCGCCTTAACCACTCGGCCACAACTACCTGACCTCAATTGGATGGTGCTACTTGGAAATCAAAACATTTTTCCTGTTGGCAGAAATATCTGATACATTTTATTTTAATTTGCTTCAATATTAATATGTAAACTTTGTGAAATATAATAGCTAGTATAGTTTAATGTCAAATATAGGTGTCAAGGACTTTTGATCTTGTACTAAATTAATTAGAAATCAGAGCCTTTAACATCACACCATGCCAACACTAGTGCTCATGAACTGTATTGTACATTTTACGGACATTTTATCAAATAATAATCATTTAAAATATATTAGGTTTTTTATTGGTCTATTCCACAGGTTCTCAAACTTGGTTCTCAGAACCCCACATAGTGCATGTTTTGCAGGTCTCCACGCAGAACCACAAGTAAATAATTAGCTCCACAAGTGGACTTTTTAAAATGTGTCAGTGAGTAATTAATACACATATGCACCTGCTGGGTTACCTGCAAATCATACACTGTGTGGGGTCCAGAGGACTGAGTTTGAGAACTTATGGTCTATTCCTTAATAAAGTTTGGAATTAGAACAACTGACACTGCACAATTAATAGTTTGTTGATTACCAGACATTATTTCTTACCTTTCATTACATCTCTACAGCTGTAAATCCAGATAGAAAGAATCTGCATGCACAAGTTGCCACTGAGAAACATTTATACAAGGTCACAAGCATGTACATAGAATGCAGGAAGACACTGTCTGAGATTATATGGTTTAAAAAGAAGTCCATTGTAAAACAGGATATATATGTAGGTGAGCTAAGCTGAGATTGAGAACTCAATTCTTAAACATAACATGCTTTGATTCTCTTCATCTTGAATGCATTTCGTTTTTAAACCAGCTTGAAAAGCAAATGGATTTTGAGTCCATCACCTTAACCACTCGGCCACAACTACCTTAATGTTGTTTCACTGACAAGCTGTGTGCAAAATCAATGTTTTCCTTTTTTGGTAGCTTTTACAGTAAGTTAAATTTTGGGAAATGTAAAAGCTACTTTAGTTTCATGGAAAATAAAGTTATCAAGGACAAATGAGCTTAGCTTTCTACATGCATAAAAAGCAGTACGTAGCTGGCAGGATTTGAACCTGCGCGGGGAAACCCCAATGGATTTCAAGTCCATCACCTTAACCACTCGGCCACAACTACCTGACCTCAATTGGATGGTGCTACTTGGAAATCCAAACATTTTTCCTGGTGGCAGAAATATCTGATACATTTTATTTTAATTTGCTTCAATATTAATATGTAAACTTTGTGAAATATAATAGCTAGTATAGTTTAATGTCAAATATAGGTGTCAAGGACTTTTGATCTTGTACTAAATTAATTAGAAATCAGAGCCTTTAACATCACACCATGCCAACACTAGTGCTCATGAACTGTATTGTACATTTTACGGACATTTTATCAAATAATAATCATTTAAAATATATTAGGATTTTTATTGGTCTATTCCACAGGTTCTCAAACTTGGTTCTCAGAACCCCACACAGTGCATGTTTTGCAGGTCTCCTCGCAGAACCACAAGTAAATAATTAGCTCCACAAGTGGACTTTTTAAAATGTGTCAGTGAGTAATTAATACACATATGCACCTGCTGGGTTACCTGCAAATCATACACTGTGTGGGGTCCAGAGGACTGAGTTTGAGAACTTATGGTCTATTCCTTAATAAAGTTTGGAATTAGAACAACTGACACTGCACTATTAATAGTTTGTTGATTACCAGACATTATTTCTTACCTTTCATTACATCTCTACAGCTGTAAATCCAGATAGAAAGAATCTGCATGCACAAGTTGCCACTGAGAAACATTTATACAAGGTCACAAGCATGTACATAGAATGCAGGAAGACACTGTCTGAGATTATATGGTTTAAAAAGAAGTCCATTGTAAAACAGGATATATATGTAGGTGAGCTAAGCTGAGATTGAGAACTCAATTCTTAAACATCACATGCTTTGATTCTCTTCATCTTGAATGGATTTCGTTTTTAAACCAGCTTGAAAAGCAAATGGATTTTGAGTCCATCACCTTAACCACTCAGCCACAACTACCTTAATGTTGTTTCACTGACAAGCTGTGTGCAAAATCAATGTTTTCCTTTTTTGGTAGCTTTTACAGTAAGTTAAATTTTGGGAAATGTAAAAGCTACTTTAGTTTCATGGAAAATAAAGTTATCAAGGACAAATGAGCTTAGCTTTCTACATGCATAAAAAGCAGTACGTAGCTGGCAGAAATTGAACCTGCGCGGGGAAACCCCAATGGATTTCAAGTCCATCGCCTTAACCACTCGCCTTAAGTCCATCGCCTTAACCACTCGGCCACAACTACCTGACCTCAATTGGATGGTGCTACTTGGAAATCAAAACATTTTTCCAGTTGGCAGAAATATCTGATACATTTTATTTTAATTTGCTTCAATATTAATATGTAAACTTTGTGAAATATAATAGCTAGTATAGTTTAATGTCAAATATAGGTGTCAAGGACTTTTGATCTTGTACTAAATTAATTAGAAATCAGAGCCTTTAACATCACACCATGCCAACACTAGTGCTCATGAACTGTATTGTACATTTTACGGACATTTTATCAAATAATAATCATTTAAAATATATTAGGTTTTTTATTGGTCTATTCCACAGGTTTTCAAACTTGGTTCTCAGAACCCCACATAGTGCATGTTTTGCAGGTCTCCACGCAGAACCACAAGTAAATAATTAGCTCCACAAGTGGACTTTTTAAAATGTGTCAGTGAGTAATTAATACACATATGCACCTGCTGGGTTACCTGCAAATCATACACTGTGTGGGGTCCAGAGGACTGAGTTTGAGAACTTATGGTCTATTCCTTAATAAAGTTTGGAATTAGAACAACTGACACTGCACAATTAATAGTTTGTTGATTACCAGACATTATTTCTTACCTTTCATTACATCTCTACAGCTGTAAATCCAGATAGAAAGAATCTGCATGCACAAGTTGCCACTGAGAAACATTTATACAAGGTCACAAGCATGTACATAGAATGCAGGAAGACACTGTCTGAGATTATATGGTTTAAAAAGAAGTCCATTGTAAAACAGGATATATATGTAGGTGAGCTAAGCTGAGATTGAGAACTCAATTCTTAAACATAACATGCTTTGATTCTCTTCATCTTGAATGCATTTCGTTTTTAAACCAGCTTGAAAAGCAAATGGATTTTGAGTCCATCACCTTAACCACTCGGCCACAACTACCTTAATGTTGTTTCACTGACAAGCTGTGTGCAAAATCAATGTTTTCCTTTTTTGGTAGCTTTTACAGTAAGTAAAATTTTGGGAAATGTAAAAGCTACTTTAGTTTCATGGAAAATAAAGTTATCAAGGACAAATGAGCTTAGCTTTCTACATGCATAAAAAGCAGTACGTAGCTGGCAGGATTTGAACCTGCGCGGGGAAACCCCAATGGATTTCAAGTCCATCACCTTAACCACTCGGCCACAACTACCTGACCTCAATTGGATGGTGCTACTTGGAAATCCAAACATTTTTCCTGGTGGCAGAAATATCTGATACATTTTATTTTAATTTGCTTCAATATTAATATGTAAACTTTGTGAAATATAATAGCTAGTATAGTTTAATGTCAAATATAGGTGTCAAGGACTTTTGATCTTGTACTAAATTAATTAGAAATCAGAGCCTTTAACATCACACCATGCCAACACTAGTGCTCATGAACTGTATTGTACATTTTACGGACATTTTATCAAATAATAATCATTTAAAATATATTAGGTTTTTTATTGGTCTATTCCACAGGTTCTCAAACTTGGTTCTCAGAACCCCACACAGTGCATGTTTTGCAGGTCTCCTCGCAGAACCACAAGTAAATAATTAGCTCCACAAGTGGACTTTTTAAAATGTGTCAGTGAGTAATTAATACACATATGCACCTGCTGGGTTACCTGCAAATCATACACTGTGTGGGGTCCAGAGGACTGAGTTTGAGAACTTATGGTCTATTCCTTAATAAAGTTTGGAATTAGAACAACTGACACTGCACTATTAATAGTTTGTTGATTACCAGACATTATTTCTTACCTTTCATTACATCTCTACAGCTGTAAATCCAGATAGAAAGAATCTGCATGCACAAGTTGCCACTGAGAAACATTTATACAAGGTCACAAGCATGTACATAGAATGCAGGAAGACACTGTCTGAGATTATATGGTTTAAAAAGAAGTCCATTGTAAAACAGGATATATATGTAGGTGAGCTAAGCTGAGATTGAGAACTCAATTCTTAAACATCACATGCTTTGATTCTCTTCATCTTGAATGGATTTCGTTTTTAAACCAGCTTGAAAAGCAAATGGATTTTGAGTCCATCACCTTAACCACTCAGCCACAACTACCTTAATGTTGTTTCACTGACAAGCTGTGTGCAAAATCAATGTTTTCCTTTTTTGGTAGCTTTTACAGTAAGTTAAATTTTGGGAAATGTAAAAGCTACTTTAGTTTCATGGAAAATAAAGTTATCAAGGACAAATGAGCTTAGCTTTCTACATGCATAAAAAGCAGTACGTAGCTGGCAGGATTTGAACCTGCGCGGGGAAACCCCAATGGATTTCAAGTCCATCGCCTTAACCACTCGGCCACAACTACCTGACCTCAACTGGATGGTGCTACTTGGAAATCAAAACATTTTTCCAGTTGGCAGAAATATCTGATACATTTTATTTTAATTTGCTTCAATATTAATTTGTAAACTTTGTGAAATATAATAGCTAGTATAGTTTAATGTCAAATATAGGTGTCAAGGACTTTTGATCTTGTACTAAATTAATTAGAAATCAGAGCCTTTAACATCACACCATGCCAACACTAGTGCTCATGAACTGTATTGTACATTTTACGGACATTTTATCAAATAATAATCATTTAAAATATATTAGGTTTTTTATTGGTCTATTCCACAGGTTTTCAAACTTGGTTCTCAGAACCCCACACAGTGCATGTTTTGCAGGTCTCCTCGCAGAACCACAAGTAAATAATTAGCTCCACAAGTGGACTTTTTAAAATGTGTCAGTGAGTAATTAATACACATATGCACCTGCTGGGTTACCTGCAAATCATACACTGTGTGGGGTCCAGAGGACTGAGTTTGAGAACTTATGGTCTATTCCTTAATAAAGTTTGGAATTAGAACAACTGACACTGCACAATTAATAGTTTGTTGATTAACAGACATTATTTCTCACCTTTCATTACATCTCTACAGCTGTAAATCCAGATAGAAAGAATCTGCATGCACAAGTTGCCACTCAGAAACATTTATACAAGGTCACAAGCATGTACATAGAATGCAGGAAGACACTGTCTGAGATTATATGGTTTAAAAAGAAGTCCATTGTAAAACAGGATATATATGTAGGTGAGCTAAGCTGAGATTGAGAACTCAATTCTTAAACATAACATGCTTTGATTCTCTTCATCTTGAATGCATTTCGTTTTTAAACCAGCTTGAAAAGCAAATGGATTTTGAGTCCATCACCTTAACCACTCGGCCACAACTACCTTAATGTTGTTTCACTGACAAGCTGTGTGCAAAATCAATGTTTTCCTTTTTTGGTAGCTTTTACAGTAAGTTAAATTTTGGGAAATGTAAAAGCTACTTTAGTTTCATGGAAAATAAAGTTATCAAGGACAAATGAGCTTAGCTTTCTACATGCATAAAAAGCAGTATGTATCTGGCAGGATTTGAACCTGCGCGGGGAAACCCCAATGGATTTCAAGTCCATCGCCTTAACCACTAGGCCACAACTACCTGACCTAAATTGGATGGTGCTACTTGGAAATCAAAACATTTTTCCTGTTGGCAGAAATATCTGATACATTTTATTTTAATTTGCTTCAATATTAATATGTAAACTTTGTGAAATATAATAGCTAGTATAGTTTAATGTCAAATATAGGTGTCAAGGACTTTTGATCTTGTACTAAATTAATTAGAAATCAGAGCCTTTAACATCACACCATGCCAACACTAGTGCTCATGAACTGTATTGTACATTTTACGGACATTTTATCAAATAATAATCATTTAAAATATATTAGGTTTTTTATTGGTCTATTCCACAGGTTCTCAAACTTGGTTCTCAGAACCCCACACAGTGCATGTTTTGCAGGTCTCCTCGCAGAACCACAAGTAAATAATTAGCTCCACAAGTGGACTTTTTAAAATGTGTCAGTGAGTAATTAATACACATATGCACCTGCTGGGTTACCTGCAAATCATACACTGTGTGGGGTCCAGAGGACTGAGTTTGAGAACTTATGGTCTATTCCTTAATAAAGTTTGGAATTAGAACAACTGACACTGCACAATTAATAGTTTGTTGATTAACAGACATTATTTCTTACCTTTCATTACATCTCTACAGCTGTAAATCCAGATAGAAAGAATCTGCATGCACAAGTTGCCACTGAGAAACATTTATACAAGGTCACAAGCATGTACATAGAATGCAGGAAGACACTGTCTGAGATTATATGGTTTAAAAAGAAGTCCATTGTAAAACAGGATATATATGTAGGTGAGCTAAGCTGAGATTGAGAACTCAATTCTTAAACATAACATGCTTTGATTCTCTTCATCTTGAATGCATTTCGTTTTTAAACCAGCTTGAAAAGCAAATGGATTTTGAGTCCATCACCTTAACCACTCGGCCACAACTACCTTAATGTTGTTTCACTGACAAGCTGTGTGCAAAATCAATGTTTTCCTTTTTTGGTAGCTTTTACAGTAAGTTAAATTTTGGGAAATGTAAAAGCTACTTTAGTTTCATGGAAAATAAAGTTATCAAGGACAAATGAGCTTAGCTTTCTACATGCATAAAAAGCAGTACGTAGCTGGCAGGATTTGAACCTGCGCGGGGAAACCCCAATTGATTTCAAGTCCATCGCCTTAACCACTCGGCCACAACTACCTGACCTCAATTGGATGGTGCTACTTGGAAATCAAAATTTTTTTCCTGTTGGCAGAAATATCTGATACATTTTATTTTAATTGGCTTCAATATTAATATGTAAACTTTGTGAAATATAATAGCTAGTATAGTTTAATGTCAAATATAGGTGTCAAGGACTTTTGATCTTGTACTAAATTAATTAGAAATCAGAGCCTTTAACATCACACCATGCCAACACTAGTGCTCATGAACTGTATTTACATTTTACGGACATTTTATCAAATAATAATCATTTAAAATATATTAGGTTTTTTATTGGTCTATTCCACAGGTTTTCAAACTTGGTTCTCAGAACCCCACACAGTGCATGTTTTGCAGGTCTCCTCGCAGAACCACAAGTAAATAATTAGCTTCACAAGTGGACTTTTTAAAATGTGTCAGTGAATAATTAATACACATATGCACCTGCTGGGTTACCTGCAAATCATACACTGTGTGGGGTCCAGAGGACTGAGTTTGAGAACTTATGGTCTATTCCTTAATAAAGTTTGGAATTAGAACAACTGACACTGCACAATTAATAGTTTGTTGATTAACAGACATTATTTCTTACCTTTCATTACATCTCTACAGCTGTAAATCCAGATAGAAAAAATCTGCATGCACAAGTTGCCACTGAGAAACATTTATACAAGGTCACAAGCATGTACATAGAATGCAGGAAGACACTGTCTGAGATTATATGGTTTAAAAAGAAGTCCATTGTAAAACAGGATATATATGTAGGTGAGCTAAGCTGAGATTGAGAACTCAATTCTTAAACATAACATGCTTTGATTCTCTTCATCTTGAATGCATTTCGTTTTTAAACCAGCTTGAAAAGCAAATGGATTTTGAGTCCATCACCTTAACCACTCGGCCACAACTACCTTAATGTTGTTTCACTGACAAGCTGTGTGCAAAATCAATGTTTTCCTTTTTTGGTAGCTTTTACAGTAAGTTAAACTTTGGGAAATGTAAAAGCTACTTTAGTTTCATGGAAAATAAAGTTATCAAGGACAAATGAGCTTAGCTTTCTACATGCATAAAAAGCAGTACATAGCTGGCAGGATTTGAACCTGCGCGGGGAAACCCCAATCGGATTTCAAGTCCATCGCCATAACCACTCGGCCACAACTACCTGACCTCAATTGGATGGTGCTACTTGGAAATCAAAACATTTTTCCTGTTGGCAGAAATATCTGATACATTTTATTTTAATTTGCTACAATATTAATATGTAAACTTTGTGAAATATAATAGCTAGTATAGTTTAATGTCAAATATAGGTGTCAAGGACTTTTGATCTTGTACTAAATTAATTAGAAATCAGAGCCTTTAACATCACACCATGCCAACACTAGTGCTCATGAACTGTATTGTACATTTTACGGACATTTTATCAAATAATAATCATTTAAAATATATTAGGTTTTTTATTGGTCTATTCCACAGGTTCTCAAACTTGGTTCTCAGAACCCCACACAGTGCATGTTTTGCAGGTCTCCTCGCAGAACCACAAGTAAATAATTAGCTCCACAAGTGGACTTTTTAAAATGTGTCAGTGAGTAATTAATACACATATGCACCTGCTGGGTTACCTGCAAATCATACACTGTGTGGGGTCCAGAGGACTGAGTTTGAGAACTTATGGTCTATTCCTTAATAAAGTTTGGAATTAGAACAACTGACACTGCACAATTAATAGTTTGTTGATTAACAGACATTATTTCTTACCTTTCATTACATCTCTACAGCTGTAAATCCAGATAGAAAGAATCTGCATGCACAAGTTGCCACTGAGAAACATTTATACAAGGTCACAAGCATGTACATAGAATGCAGGAAGACACTGTCTGAGATTATATGGTTTAAAAAGAAGTCCATTGTAAAACAGGATATATATGTAGGTGAGCTAAGCTGAGATTGAGAACTCAATTCTTAAACATAACATGCTTTGATTCTCTTCATCTTGAATGCATTTCGTTTTTAAACCAGCTTGAAAAGCAAATGGATTTTGAGTCCATCACCTTAACCACTCGGCCACAACTACCTTAATGTTGTTTCACTGACAAGCTGTGTGCAAAATCAATGTTTTCCTTTTTTGGTAGCTTTTACAGTAAGTAAAATTTTGGGAAATGTAAAAGCTACTTTAGTTTCATGGAAAATAAAGTTATCAAGGACAAATGAGCTTAGCTTTCTACATGCATAAAAAGCAGTATGTATCTGGCAGGATTTGAACCTGCGCGGGGAAACCCCAATGGATTTCAAGTCCATCGCCTTAACCACTCGGCCACAACTACCTGACCTCAATTGGATGGTGCTACTTGGAAATCAAAACATTTTTCCTGTTGGCAGAAATATCTGATACATTTTATTTTAATTTGCTTCAATATTAATATGTAAACTTTGTGAAATATAATAGCTAGTATAGTTTAATGTCAAATATAGGTGTCAAGGACTTTTGATCTTGTACTAAATTAATTAGAAATCAGAGCCTTTAACATCACACCATGCCAACACTAGTGCTCATGAACTGTATTGTACATTTTACGGACATTTTATCAAATAATAATCATTTAAAATATATTAGGTTTTTTATTGGTCTATTCCACAGGTTCTCAAACTTGGTTCTCAGAACCCCACACAGTGCATGTTTTGCAGGTCTCCTCGCAGAACCACAAGTAAATAATTAGCTCCACAAGTGGACTTTTTAAAATGTGTCAGTGAGTAATTAATACACATATGCACCTGCTGGGTTACCTGCAAATCATACACTGTGTGGGGTCCAGAGGACTGAGTTTGAGAACTTATGGTCTATTCCTTAATAAAGTTTGGAATTAGAACAACTGACACTGCACAATTAATAGTTTGTTGATTAACAGACATTATTTCTTACCTTTCATTACATCTCTACAGCTGTAAATCCAGATAGAAAGAATCTGCATGCACAAGTTGCCACTGAGAAACATTTATACAAGGTCACAAGCATGTACATAGAATGCAGGAAGACACTGTCTGAGATTATATGGTTTAAAAAGAAGTCCATTGTAAAACAGGATATATATGTAGGTGAGCTAAGCTGAGATTGAGAACTCAATTCTTAAACATAACATGCTTTGATTCTCTTCATCTTGAATGCATTTCGTTTTTAAACCAGCTTGAAAAGCAAATGGATTTTGAGTCCATCACCTTAACCACTCGGCCACAACTACCTTAATGTTGTTTCACTGACAAGCTGTGTGCAAAATCAATGTTTTCCTTTTTTGGTAGCTTTTACAGTAAGTTAAATTTTGGGAAATGTAAAAGCTACTTTAGTTTCATGGAAAATAAAGTTATCAAGGACAAATGAGCTTAGCTTTCTACATGCATAAAAAGCAGTACGTAGCTGGCAGGATTTGAACCTGCGCGGGGAAACCCCAATTGATTTCAAGTCCATCGCCTTAACCACTCGGCCACAACTACCTGACCTCAATTGGATGGTGCTACTTGGAAATCAAAATTTTTTTCCTGTTGGCAGAAATATCTGATACATTTTATTTTAATTGGCTTCAATATTAATATGTAAACTTTGTGAAATATAATAGCTAGTATAGTTTAATGTCAAATATAGGTGTCAAGGACTTTTGATCTTGTACTAAATTAATTAGAAATCAGAGCCTTTAACATCACACCATGCCAACACTAGTGCTCATGAACTGTATTTACATTTTACGGACATTTTATCAAATAATAATCATTTAAAATATATTAGGTTTTTTATTGGTCTATTCCACAGGTTTTCAAACTTGGTTCTCAGAACCCCACACAGTGCATGTTTTGCAGGTCTCCTCGCAGAACCACAAGTAAATAATTAGCTTCACAAGTGGACTTTTTAAAATGTGTCAGTGAATAATTAATACACATATGCACCTGCTGGGTTACCTGCAAATCATACACTGTGTGGGGTCCAGAGGACTGAGTTTGAGAACTTATGGTCTATTCCTTAATAAAGTTTGGAATTAGAACAACTGACACTGCACAATTAATAGTTTGTTGATTAACAGACATTATTTCTTACCTTTCATTACATCTCTACAGCTGTAAATCCAGATAGAAAAAATCTGCATGCACAAGTTGCCACTGAGAAACATTTATACAAGGTCACAAGCATGTACATAGAATGCAGGAAGACACTGTCTGAGATTATATGGTTTAAAAAGAAGTCCATTGTAAAACAGGATATATATGTAGGTGAGCTAAGCTGAGATTGAGAACTCAATTCTTAAACATAACATGCTTTGATTCTCTTCATCTTGAATGCATTTCGTTTTTAAACCAGCTTGAAAAGCAAATGGATTTTGAGTCCATCACCTTAACCACTCGGCCACAACTACCTTAATGTTGTTTCACTGACAAGCTGTGTGCAAAATCAATGTTTTCCTTTTTTGGTAGCTTTTACAGTAAGTTAAACTTTGGGAAATGTAAAAGCTACTTTAGTTTCATGGAAAATAAAGTTATCAAGGACAAATGAGCTTAGCTTTCTACATGCATAAAAAGCAGTACATAGCTGGCAGGATTTGAACCTGCGCGGGGAAACCCCAATCGGATTTCAAGTCCATCGCCTTAACCACTCGGCCACAACTACCTGACCTCAATTGGATGGTGCTACTTGGAAATCAAAACATTTTTCCTGCTGGCAGAAATATCTGATACATTTTATTTTAATTTGCTTCAATATTAATATGTAAACTTTGTGAAATATAATAGCTAGTATAGTTTAATGTCAAATATAGGTGTCGAGGACTTTTGATCTTGTACTAAATTAATTAGAAATCAGAGCCTTTAACATCACACCATGCCAACACTAGTGCTCATGAACTGTATTGTACATTTTACGGACATTTTATCAAATAATAATCATTTAAAATATATTAGATTTTTTATTGGTCTATTCCACAGGTTTTCAAACTTGGTTCTCAGAACCCCACACAGTGCATGTTTTGCAGGTCTCCTCGCAGAACCACAAGTAAATAATTAGCTCCACAAGTGGACTTTTTAAAATGTGTCAGTGAGTAATTAATACACATATGCACCTGCTGGGTTACCTGCAAATCATACACTGTGTGGGGTCAAGAGGACTGAGTTTGAGAACTTATGGTCTATTCCTTAATAAAGTTTGGAATTAGAACAACTGACACTGCACAATTAATAGTTTGTTGATTAACAGACATTATTTCTTACCTTTCATTACATCTCTACAGCTGTAAATCCAGATAGAAAGAATCTGCATGCACAAGTTGCCACTGAGAAACATTTATACAAGGTCACAAGCATGTACATAGAATGCAGGAAGACACTGTCTGAGATTATATGGTTTAAAAAGAAGTCCATTGTAAAACAGGATATATATGTAGGTGAGCTAAGCTGAGATTGAGAACTAAATTCTTAAACATAACATGCTTTGATTCTCTTCATCTTGAATGCATTTCGTTTTTAAACCAGCTTTAAAAGCCAATGGATTTTGAGTCCATCACCTTAACCACTCGGCCACAACTACCTTAATGTTGTTTCACTGACAAGCTGTGTGCAAAATCAATGTTTTCCTTTTTTGGTAGCTTTTACAGTAAGTTAAATTTTGGGAAATGTAAAAGCTACTTTAGTTTCATGGAAAATAAAGTTATCAAGGACAAATGAGCTTAGCTTTCTACATGCATAAAAAGCAGTACATAGCTGGCAGGATTTGAACCTGCGCGGGGAAACACCAATGGATTTCAAGTCCATCGCCTTAACCACTCGGCCACAACTACCTGACCTCAACTGGATGGTGCTACTTGGAAATCAAAACATTTTTCCTGTTGGCAGAAATATCTGATACATTTTATTTTAATTTGCTACAATATTAATATGTAAACTTTGTGAAATATAATAGCTAGTATAGTTTAATGTCAAATATAGGTGTCAAGGACTTTTGATCTTGTACTAAATTAATTAGAAATCAGAGCCTTTAACATCACACCATGCCAACACTAGTGCTCATGAACTGTATTGTACATTTTACGGACATTTTATCAAATAATAATCATTTAAAATATATTAGGTTTTTGATTGGTCTATTCCACAGGTTCTCAAACTTGGTTCTCAGAACCCCACACAGTGCATGTTTTGCAGGTCTCCTCGCAGAACCACAAGTAAATAATTAGCTCCACAAGTGGACTTTTTAAAATGTGTCAGTGAGTAATTAATACACATATGCACCTGCTGGGTTACCTGCAAATCATACACTGTGTGGGGTCCAGAGGACTGAGTTTGAGAACTTATGGTCTATTCCTTAATAAAGTTTGGAATTAGAACAACTGACACTGCACAATTAATAGTTTGTTGATTAACAGACATTATTTCTTACCTTTCATTACATCTCTACAGCTGTAAATCCAGATAAAAAGAATCTGCATGCACAAGTTGCCACTGAGAAACATTTATACAAGGTCACAAACATGTACATAGAATGCAGGAAGACACTGTCTGAGATTATATGGTTTAAAAAGAAGTCCATTGTAAAACAGGATATATATGTAGGTGAGCTAAGCTGAGATTGAGAACTCAATTCTTAAACATAACATGCTTTGATTCTCTTCATCTTGAATGCATTTCGTTTTTAAACCAGCTTGAAAAGCAAATGGATTTTGAGTCCATCACCTTAACCACTCGGCCACAACTACCTTAATGTTGTTTCACTGGCAAGCTGTGTGCAAAATCAATGTTTTCCTTTTTTGGTAGCTTTTACAGTAAGTTAAATTTTGGGAAATGTAAAAGCTACTTTAGTTTCATGGAAAATAAAGTTATCAAGGACAAATGAGCTTAGCTTTCTACATGCATAAAAAGCAGTAAGTAGCTGGCATGATTTGAACCTGCGCGGGGAAACCCCAATGGATTTCAAGTCCATCGCCTTAACCACTCGGCCACAACTACCTGACCTCAATTGAATGGTGCTACTTGGAAATCCAAACATTTTTCCTGGTGGCAGAAATATCTGATAAATTTTATTTTAATTTGCTTCAATATTAATATGTAAACTTTGTGAAATATAATAGCTAGTATAGTTTAATGTCAAATATAGGTGTCAAGGACTTTTGATCTTGTACTAAATTAATTAGAAATCAGAGCCTTTAACATCACCCCATGCCAACACTAGTGCTCATGAACTGTATTGTACATTTTACGGACATTTTATCAAATAATAATCATTTAAAATATATTAGGTTTTTTATTGGTCTATTCCACAGGTTCTCAAACTTGGTTCTCAGAACCCCACACAGTGCATGTTTTGCAGGTCTCCTCGCAGAACCACAAGTAAATAATTAGCTCCACAAGTGGACTTTTTAAAATGTGTCAGTGAGTAATTAATACACATATGTACCTGCTGGGTTACCTGCAAATCATACACTGTGTGGGGTCCAGAGGACTGAGTTTGAGAACTTATGGTCTATTCCTTAATAAAGTTTGGAATTAGAACAACTGACACTGCACAATTAATAGTTTGTTGATTACCAGACATTATTTCTTACCTTTCATTACATCTCTACAGCTGTAAATCCAGATAGAAAGAATCTGCATGCACAAGTTGCCACTGAGAAACATTTATACAAGGTCACAAGCATGTACATAGAATGCAGGAAGACACTGTCTGAGATTATATGGTTTAAAAAGAAGTCCATTGTAAAACAGGATATATATGTAGGTGAGCTAAGCTGAGATTGAGAACTCAATTCTTAAACATAACATGCTTTGATTCTCTTCATCTTGAATGCATTTCGTTTTTAAACCAGCTTGAAAAGCAAATGGATTTTGAGTCCATCACCTTAACCACTCGGCCACAACTACCTTAATGTTGTTTCACTGACAAGCTGTGTGCAAAATCAATGTTTTCCTTTTTTGGTAGCTTTTATAGTAAGTTAAATTTTGGGAAATGTAAAAGCTACTTTAGTTTCATGGAAAATAAAGTTATCAAGGACAAATGAGCTTAGCTTTCTACATGCATAAAAAGCAGTACATAGCTGGCAGGATTTGAACCTGCGCAGGGAAATCCCAATGGATTTCACGTCCATCGCCTTAACCACTCAGCCACAACTACCTGACCTCAATTGGATGGTGCTACTTGGAAATCAAAACATTTTTCCTGTTGGCAGAAATATCTGATACAATTTATTTTAATTTGCTTCAATATTAATATGTAAACTTTGTGAAATATAATAGCTAGTATAGTTTAATGTCAAATATAGGTTTCAAGGACTTTTGATCTTGTACTAAATTAATTAGAAATCAGAGCCTTTAACATCACACCATGCCAACACTAGTGCTCATGAACTGTATTGTACATTTTACGGACATTTTATCAAATAATAATCATTTAAAATATATTAGGTTTTTTATTGGTCTATTCCACAGGTTTTCAAACTTGGTTCTCAGAACCCCACACAGTGCATGTTTTGCAGGTCTCCTCGCAGAACCACAAGTAAATAATTAGCTCCACAAGTGGACTTTTTAAAATGTGTCAGTGAGTAATTAATACACATATGCACCTGCTGGGTTACCTGCAAATCATACACTGTGTGGGGTCCAGAGGACTGAGTTTGAGAACTTATGGTCTATTCCTTAATAAAGTTTGGAATTAGAACAACTGACACTGCACAATTAATAGTTTGTTGATTAACAGACATTATTTCTTACCTTTCATTACATCTCTACAGCTGTAAATCCAGATAGAAAGAATCTGCATGCACAAGTTGCCACTGAGAAACATTTATACAAGGTCACAAGCATGTACATAGAATGCAGGAAGACACTGTCTGAGATTATATGGTTTAAAAAGAAGTCCATTGTAAAACAGGATATATATGTAGGTGAGCTAAGCTGAGATTGAGAACTCAATTCTTGAACATAACATGCTTTGATTCTCTTCATCTTGAATGCATTTCGTTTTTAAACCAGCTTGAAAAGCAAATGGATTTTGAGTCCATCACCTTAACCACTCGGCCACAACTACCTTAATGTTGTTTCACTGACAAGCTGTGTGCAAAATCAATGTTTTCCTTTTTTGGTAGCTTTTACAGTAAGTTAAATTTTGGGAAATGTAAAAGCTACTTTAGTTTCTTGGAAAATAAAGTTATCAAGGACAAATGAGCTTAGCTTTCTACATGCATAAAAAGCAGTATGTAGCTGGCAGGATTTAAACCTGCGCGGGGAAACCCCAATGGATTTCAAGTCCATCGCCTTAACCACTCGGCCACAACTACCTGACCTCAATTGGATGGTGCTACTTGGAAATCCAAACATTTTTCCTGGTGGCAGAAATATCTGATACATTTTATTTTAATTTGCTTCAATATTAATATGTAAACTTTGTGAAATATAATAGCTAGTATAGTTTAATGTCAAATATAGGTGTCAAGGACTTTTGATCTTGTACTAAATTAATTAGAAATCAGAGCCTTTAACATCACACCATGCCAACACTAGTGCTCATGAACTGTATTGTACATTTTACGGACATTTTATCAAATAATAATCATTTAAAATATATTAGGTTTTTTATTGGTCTATTCCACAGGTTTTCAAACTTGGTTCTCAGAACCCCACACAGTGCATGTTTTGCAGGTCTCCTCGCAGAACCACAAGTAAATAATTAGCTCCACAAGTGGACTTTTTAAAATGTGTCAGTGAGTAATTAATACACATATGCACCTGCTGGGTTACCTGCAAATCATACACTGTGTGGGGTCCAGAGGACTGAGTTTGAGAACTTATGGTCTATTCCTTAATAAAGTATGGAATTAGAACAACTGACACTGCACAATTAATAGTTTGTTGATTAACAGACATTATTTCTTACCTTTCATTACATCTCTACAGCTGTAAATCCAGATAGAAAGAATCTGCATGCACAAGTTGCCACTGAGAAACATTTATACAAGGTCACAAGCATGTACATAGAATGCAGGAAGACACTGTCTGAGATTATATGGTTTAAAAAGAAGTCCATTGTAAAACAGGATATATATGTAGGTGAGCTAAGCTGAGATTGAGAACTCAATTCTTAAACATAACATGCTTTGATTCTCTTCATCTTGAATGCATTTCGTTTTTAAACCAGCTTGAAAAGCAAATGGATTTTGAGTCCATCACCTTAACCACTCGGCCACAACTACCTTAATGTTGTTTCACTGACAAGCTGTGTGCAAAATCAATGTTTTCCTTTTTTGGTAGCTTTTACAGTAAGTAAAATTTTGGGAAATGTAAAAGCTACTTTAGTTTCATGGAAAATAAAGTTATCAAGGACAAATGAGCTTAGCTTTCTACATGCATAAAAAGCAGTACGTAGCTGGCAGGATTTGAACCTGCACGGGGAAACCCCAATGGATTTCAAGTCCATCGCCTTAACCACTCGGCCACAACTACCTGACCTTAATTGGATGGTGCTACTTGGAAATCAAAACATTTTTCCTGTTGGCAGAAATATCTGATACATTTTATTTTAATTTGCTTCAATATTAATATGTAAACTTTGTGAAATATAATAGCTAGTATAGTTTAATGTCAAATATAGGTGTCAAGGACTTTTGATCTTGTACTAAATTAATTAGAAATCAGAGCCTTTAACATCACACCATGCCAACACTAGTGCTCATGAACTGTATTGTACATTTTACGGACATTTTATCAAATAATAATCATTTAAAATATATTAGGTTTTTTATTGGTCTATTCCACAGGTTCTCAAACTTGGTTCTCAGAACCCCACACAGTGCATGTTTTGCAGGTCTCCTCGCAGAACCACAAGTAAATAATTAGCTCCACAAGTGGACTTTTTAAAATGTGTCAGTGAGTAATTAATACACATATGCACCTGCTGGGTTACCTGCAAATCATACACTGTGTGGGTTCCAGAGGACTGAGTTTGAGAACTTATGGTCTATTCCTTAATAAAGTTTGGAATTAGAACAACTGACACTGCACAATTAATAGTTTGTTGATTAACAGACATTATTTCTTACCTTTCATTACATCTCTACAGCTGTAAATCCAGATAGAAAGAATCTGCATGCACAAGTTGCCACTGAGAAACATTTATACAAGGTCACAAGCATGTACATAGAATGCAGGAAGACACTGTCTGAGATTATATGGTTTAAAAAGAAGTCCATTGTAAAACAGGATATATATGTAGGTGAGCTAAGCTGAGATTGAGAACTCAATTCTTAAACATAACATGCTTTGATTCTCTTCATCTTGAATGCATTTCGTTTTTAAACCAGCTTGAAAAGCAAATGGATTTTGAGTCCATCACCTTAACCACTCGGCCACAACTACCTTAATGTTGTTTCACTGACAAGCTGTGTGCAAAATCAATGTTTTCCTTTTTTGGTAGCTTTTACAGTAAGTTAAATTTTGGGAAATGTAAAAGCTACTTTAGTTTCATGGAAAATAAAGTTATCAAGGACAAATGAGCTTAGCTTTCTACATGCATAAAAAGCAGTACGTAGCTGGCAGGATTTGAACCTGCACGGGGAAACCCCAATGGATTTCAAGTCCATCGCCTTAACCACTCGGCCACAACTACCTGACCTTAATTGGATGGTGCTACTTGGAAATCAAAACATTTTTCCTGTTGGCAGAAATATCTGATACATTTTATTTTAATTTGCTTCAATATTAATATGTAAACTTTGTGAAATATAATAGCTAGTATAGTTTAATGTCAAATATAGGTGTCAAGGACTTTTGATCTTGTACTAAATTAATTAGAAATCAGAGCCTTTAACATCACACCATGCCAACACTAGTGCTCATGAACTGTATTGTACATTTTACGGACATTTTATCAAATAATAATCATTTAAAATATATTAGGTTTTTTATTGGTCTATTCCACAGGTTCTCAAACTTGGTTCTCAGAACCCCACACAGTGCATGTTTTGCAGGTCTCCTCGCAGAACCACAAGTAAATAATTAGCTCCACAAGTGGACTTTTTAAAATGTGTCAGTGAGTAATTAATACACATATGCACCTGCTGGGTTACCTGCAAATCATACACTGTGTGGGGTCCAGAGGACTGAGTTTGAGAACTTATGGTCTATTCCTTAATAAAGTTTGGAATTAGAACAACTGACACTGCACAATTAATAGTTTGTTGATTAACAGACATTATTTCTTACCTTTCATTACATCTCTACAGCTGTAAATCCAGATAAAAAGATTCTGCATGCACAAGTTGCCACTGAGAAACATTTATACAAGGTCACAAACATGTACATAGAATGCAGGAAGACACTGTCTGAGATTATATGGTTTAAAAAGAAGTCCATTGTAAAACAGGATATATATGTAGGTGAGCTAAGCTGAGATTGAGAACTCAATTCTTGAACATAACATGCTTTGATTCTCTTCATCTTGAATGCATTTCGTTTTTAAACCAGCTTGAAAAGCAAATGGATTTTGAGTCCATCACCTTAACCACTCGGCCACAACTACCTTAATGTTGTTTCACTGACAAGCTGTGTGCAAAATCAATGTTTTCCTTTTTTGGTAGCTTTTACAGTAAGTTAAATTTTGGGAAATGTAAAAGCTACTTTAGTTTCATGGAAAATAAAGTTATCAAGGACAAATGAGCTTAGCTTTCTACATGCATAAAAAGCAGTACGTAGCTGGCAGGATTTGAACCTGCGCGGGGAAACCCCAATGGATTTCAAGTCCATCCCCTTAACCACTCGGCCACAACTACCTGACCTCAATTGGATGGTGCTACTTGGAAATCCAAACATTTTTCCTGGTGGCAGAAATATCTGATACATTTTATTTTAATTTGCTTCAATATTAATATGTAAACTTTGTGAAATATAATAGCTAGTATAGTTTAATGTCAAATATAGGTGTCAAGGACTTTTGATCTTGTACTAAATTAATTAGAAATCAGAGCCTTTAACATCACACCATGCCAACACTAGTGCTCATGAACTGTATTGTACATTTTACGGACATTTTATCAAATAATAATCATTTAAAATATATTAGGTTTTTTATTGGTCTATTCCACAGGTTTTCAAACTTGGTTCTCAGAACCCCACACAGTGCATGTTTTGCAGGTCTCCTCGCAGAACCACAAGTAAATAATTAGCTCCACAAGTGGACTTTTTAAAATGTGTCAGTGAGTAATTAATACACATATGCACCTGCTGGGTTACCTGCAAATCATACACTGTGTGGGGTCCAGAGGACTGAGTTTGAGAACTTATGGTCTATTCCTTAATAAAGTTTGGAATTAGAACAACTGACACTGCACAATTAATAGTTTGTTGATTAACAGACATTATTTCTTACCTTTCATTACATCTCTACAGCTGTAAATCCAGATAGAAAGAATCTGCATGCACAAGTTGCCACTGAGAAACATTTATACAAGGTCACAAGCATGTACATAGAATGCAGGAAGACACTGTCTGAGATTATATGGTTTAAAAAGAAGTCCATTGTAAAACAGGATATATATGTAGGTGAGCTAAGCTGAGATTGAGAACTCAATTCTTAAACATAACATGCTTTGATTCTCTTCATCTTGAATGCATTTCGTTTTTAAACCAGCTTGAAAAGCAAATGGATTTTGAGTCCATCACCTTAACCACTTGGCCACAACTACCTTAATGTTGTTTCACTGACAAGCTGTGTGCAAAATCAATGTTTTCCTTTTTTGGTAGCTTTTACAGTAAGTAAAATTTTGGGAAATGTAAAAGCTACTTTAGTTTCATGGAAAATAAAGTTATCAAGGACAAATGAGCTTAGCTTTCTACATGCATAAAAAGCAGTACGTAGCTGGCAGGATTTGAACCTGCACGGGGAAACCCCAATGGATTTCAAGTCCATCGCCTTAACCACTCGGCCACAACTACCTGACCTTAATTGGATGGTGCTACTTGGAAATCAAAACATTTTTCCTGTTGGCAGAAATATCTGATACATTTTATTTTAATTTGCTTCAATATTAATATGTAAACTTTGTGAAATATAATAGCTAGTATAGTTTAATGTCAAATATAGGTGTCAAGGACTTTTGATCTTGTACTAAATTAATTAGAAATCAGAGCCTTTAACATCACACCATGCCAACACTAGTGCTCATGAACTGTATTGTACATTTTACGGACATTTTATCAAATAATAATCATTTAAAATATATTAGGTTTTTCATTGGTCTATTCCACAGGTTCTCAAACTTGGTTCTCAGAACCCCACACAGTGCATGTTTTGCAGGTCTCCTCGCAGAACCACAAGTAAATAATTAGCTCCACAAGTGGATTTTTTAAAATGTGTCAGTGAGTAATTAATACACATATGCACCTGCTGGGTTACCTGCAAATCATACACTGTGTGGGGTCCAGAGGACTGAGTTTGAGAACTTATGGTCTATTCCTTAATAAAGTTTGGAATTAGAACAACTGACACTGCACAATTAATAGTTTGTTGATTAACAGACATTATTTCTTACCTTTCATTACATCTCTACAGCTGTAATTCCAGATAAAAAGAATCTGCATGCACAAGTTGCCACTGAGAAACATTTATACAAGGTCACAAACATGTACATAGAATGCAGGAAGACACTGTCTGAGATTATATGGTTTAAAAAGAAGTCCATTGTAAAACAGGATATATATGTAGGTGAGCTAAGCTGAGATTGAGAACTCAATTCTTAAACATAACATGCTTTGATTCTCTTCATCTTGAATGCATTTCGTTTTTAAACCAGCTTGAAAAGCAAATGGATTTTGAGTCCATCACCTTAACCACTCGGCCACAACTACCTTAATGTTGTTTCACTGACAAGCTGTGTGCAAAATCAATGTTTTCCTTTTTTGGTAGCTTTTACAGTAAGTTAAATTTTGGGAAATGTAAAAGCTACTTTAGTTTCATGGAAAATAAAGTTATCAAGGACAAATGAGCTTAGCTTTCTACATGCATAAAAAGCAGTAAGTAGCTGGCATGATTTGAACCTGCGCGGGGAAACCCCAATGGATTTCAAGTCCATCGCCTTAACCACTCGGCCACAACTACC